>NC_068937.1:35466269-35678536 GCF_016801865.2 Culex pipiens pallens | reverse complement strand
CAGCCTCTGAATGAAAAGTGACGTTACCTTAGCAAATATGCGTTTTATTTTCAATGTTAAAAAATTAAGTTTCATACAAATAAAAAATACATATAAAAAATAATCGTTTCCGAAGTGTCAGAGAATTGCTTTACTGTTATAAGTTTCAGTTTTGTTAAGTTTATGAGGTCTTTCCATAAGCACCAGTTATTTAATTTTGTGACTTTGAACCGAAATTTTGAAATTCGGTGCCATTTCATTTTTTTCAAATTCTGACTGAAAAATAAGAATATTCTAAGGAATTTAAAAAAGTCTAATCACCAATGTTTTAAAAATTGTCGAAATTATTCAGGGTAAATACAATATGACTGATTTAAAATATGTTTTCTTTTTGAAAAGGATGAAGAAATATATGATACAAGCTCTTCCCGGCAAACTTCGTCTTGCCCATTTTTGGGTTTCCTGACGTTTCTTGCTTGTTTGCTAATTCAGCCGCCTGCGATCAAAATTTGGTTTTACGCAGATTTTCCCATATAATCTGCAGATGTTCCGGAATCGGTCCCAGAGTGGCCAAAGTTGAAATTTTTTCGCATATAAACCTTCCTTGGGTTTACACGAACCTAACGCAACAAAGATCGTCTCGATCCGACGTTCCGTGTTTAACTGATTCGCGTTCGAACAAAACCATCGAAATTTTTTATATATATACTGCCTATGTTCGCATAAATGTCCCATATGCAAAAACAGCAAGCTGAGAAAAAAGCACTTGAAGTTTGTCCCACACATAAGGCTACGTGTTAAGTTTACGCGAAAAAACTGAATTTCCTTCTGATTTCTAGAACAAAGTACTGGATGTTATATCCTTTTCTGAAAGAGCTCGCGATTTTGAACCAAACTGCATATATAACTCAAAATCAATGAAAATGCATATGGGACATTTATGCGATCAGGGGCAGTATAGATGATATGAATTCCAGTAGTATTAACATTAAATAGTTTCGAATTTGGAAATGGTGCACCATTTCAACGTTTCTAGATCCTTTATAGCAAATCAACCAAAACTCTAAATATTGATTTAATATTTTCTAAAAATCAGTTTCACAGTTAAAAAAACCAAGTTGACTTTATAGCTGTCGGCCACCATTGCTAGTACCAACCACTAGTGTCTTCCTTTTTATCTGCAAGGACTTCGCCGCCCTGGGCTCCTAAGTGTATGAAAGTATGGCACGGAGCGACGGCGCCGAATACCCATATTTACACAAAGAATTTTAGAGCGCCCGCCGCGGGATTCGAACCGGCGACCTCTGGATTGTGAGTCCAGTGCGCGGTCCGATTGATCCACACGGGCGGGTAAGTTTCACAGTTACTGATACAAAAAAAAAATACAAAAATATCTTAAAAAGCCAAAATAAGATTCCTCAAATGTAGGGAAATCTTTCCCCCAATTAGTTGAATGCAGTTGTCCTTTTTTCCGCATAAGTTATGGTCTCGTGCGCCACAAAAGAAGTTGGTACTACTCTTGTTGGTTGCTTGCAGCACAATCCATTTCTCAAAGTGGGGGAGGTTTTGCGCCAATGGTGGAAGAAAACGGACTACCATGTCCTTTCCTACCCTCTCTCTTTTTTCTTTTGTTTTGCCCAGAGAGAGAATATTTCAATGCTCATAAACAGTGATTTGCATAATTAGCCGTCTCCGCTCTGCTCGGTTCAAAGGTGAGCACATTATGCTTTTTTTACACCTCGCATTTCACAGCTTTGTTTTTGTTAATTTTTAATGAATAATTTACCAACTTTGGCAGTACTTCTCTGACCGTGTACGACTTAAGGTAGAAGAAAAAAACGCTTTTTGATCCCACGAGTATTAGGCGGGTTTCGTTCCGATTGCCTGACTCACACGTCCAAAAGTCCCCAGCAGTCGCCAGCCAAGTGTCGGCAGCCAAATCGAAACCTAATCAGATTTCCACCCACGATGCTTGCAAAGGGGGAGAACATAAAGTATGCGATTCAGCGTGACGTGCCCGGCGGGTGTGCAAAGGGGACATTCTTTGGAGAGAATTTAAGAAAATGTATGTTGAAATTTTGAAATTAATTGTTCTGAAAAATTCTGATTTGGAAATTAAAAACAAATTATTGACAAATGAGAAACTAAAATTTTGCAACTTCACAGAGAATTTCCCCACCCAAAGCGAAAATTCCACCCAAAGACGTGTGTCACTTTCACTCGCAGCCTTTATCGGTGCGTGTGCCATATCGCATTTCGGGGCGGATTTTCCTAGAACTGGGAGCTTTTCTTTTTCTTCGTGATTTTTTTTTTCTTCAAGCTATCATCAAGCTTGAGTGCACGATTGGCCGGCTTGGCTTAGCATTCCCACACCTCCGCACCTCTTGGCAGAAAGCGCATCTAGCGATCAGGATCTGAGATGATAATAAAATCAACTTTTCTATTGATGGAGTCAGAGTCGTAAGAAAAGAAGAAGAATTTGTTTTTGGAATTCAGTGAGTTGCTGAGAATAAATTTTACTAAGAAAAGTTTTATTTTTTAAACCCGAAAAAAGACAGAGTCAGACAAAAAACTGACTCTGACTCTGACTTCGGACTTCTGACTTCTGACTTCTGACTTCTGATTTTTGACTTCTGACTTCTGATTTCTGACTTCTGACTTCTGACTTCTGACTTCTGACTTCTGACTTCTGACTTCTGACTTCTGACTTCTGACTTCTGACTTCTGACTTCTGACTTCTGACTTCTGACCTCTGTTTTCTGAATTGGACGTTGGAGATTGGAGATTGGAGAAATTGGAAATTTAAAATTTGAAATTGGAAATTGGAAATTGGAAATTGGAAATTGGAAATTAGAAATTGGAAATTGGAAATTGGAAATTGGAAATTGAAAATTGGAAATTGGAAATTGGAAATTGGAAATTGGAAATTGGAAATTGGACTTGGAGTTGGACTAATCCATCTTTTGTCAAAAGTGTACATCAAAACTTTTGCAGCTTATCCGAATTTGGTTGAAACTGCTGATAAGGGGTAGGCAGGTACAAAACGGTTCAATTTATGACGGTAAAAGTTGTTCGGGCAAGTAATTTTCGCGAAAACTTTTGGCGCCTATCTTCTAGTCGCGGTGTACACGGAAAGATAACCCAAACAACAAGCTCGAAACAGCTCAACTTTTTCACCGTCGACGATCGTGGCAAATAGTTTTGTTCAACGCAGAGACCGGCAACTTCATAATTTTGTTGATGCCATTGTCGAGCCACCCCTCTGGGAACGACCCACCGATATAGATCATCGCCAATTTTCCGGTGTTGAGTTTCGTGCTTTTCGTTTTCTTTAGAGGAAAAGGAGAATTGCACTTATTTTTCCTTGCTTTCTCTTTTGTTGAATGTTAGGGTGTCTTTAGTAAAAGTAGCAAACAATTTTGAGAAATATAACTGAGCTAAAAAACATAAAAATTATTTTTCTTTGTTCAGTGATATCTAACCACTTTGAAGTTTGATGTTGAAAGAAGGACAATCTTTTGGAAAATACAAAAAAAAAATCACGTCAAAAGACACTAACAATCATAATCAAACAATCTCCACAGTTTGCATCAAACTCCATCCAAATAAATTCGAAAAACACCAAGAAAGTGCAACAAAACTTTGTCAACGCAAAAAAAGAAGAAGAAAACTGCAAACAAATTACTCAACAACATCCACAAAATGAGAAAACTTTCACCTCCCAAGCCGAGCCGAGATGCATCATCGCTAGAAGACGGCTCCCCTTACTACACTCCACTGAAGAGTGCTAACTATCACTGCTGACTGGGAAAAAGCTGTGACTCGGTTTGGCTGTTTATCGAACGTAAACTAAGGCGCTATGAAGCGTGTAAATTTTGTGACAACTTTTCTGGATGTTCTCTTTCGGCACCACTTACACGGCTGGCATCATTTAGGTGGGGGGAGGTGTAGAATCCTTGACTTATTGGAAAAAAAACTGGTTTATCTGTCAATAAGAATCAGACTTACCATACCAAATCAGAATATAAAGAATTTACATTTATTATAATGAAAAACTTTGAATCCAGATTTTTGTAAATTAATTTAAATGTTTCTTATTTTTTCGATTTTTATATCATTATTTTTATGTCTCTCTTTTTCCTTTTTTCCTCCAATTGTGATTTTTTTGTATTTTTCGTATTAATTGTAATTTTGTGTTTTTATTTTATTTTATTGAGCAATTTCAGCTCAAATCAGGATTTTTTCTGGAACTTTTGTACCCGACCCTCTCCGATTTCAATGAAACTTTTTAGACATGTTATCCTAGGCTTATATAAGTCATTTTTGTGTATATGGAGCAAATGGCACTCAAAAATTACATTTGAATGTTATTGTATTTTGTAATTTAAAAATTGCTGTAACTTAAAGTGCTCAAAGACAAACATGTAGGAAATTGGACGGGTTTTCTGATAAAAATACACTTGAAGAAAAATACACGCCACTTCTATGTGATTTTTCAATTTTTAAGTTTAAAAGTTAAATTTAAAGGTGATGTCACGATTTTTCAATTTTTTTGTGGAAATAGCTTAAGATGTTAAAAAAAGACTCACGACAAATGCATGACGGTATGTCTCTCCTAAAAAAATACAAAAATCATTTACTAAAACTGTTTTTTTTAAGTGGTCTAAACGTAAAAATTTTCGAAAACCAACAGTGGGAATCGATTCCCCAGAAAATTTTAACATAAAAGTCTCCATTTTGACCATTGTCCTATGTTTAATCCTCGTGAAGTTACAGCGGTTTAAAAAAAAAAATGTTGAAAAATAGGTATTTTGGTGGTTTTTGGCAATTTCTTTATGACAGACTTGATTTTTCAGTCTCGAAAATATTTTTGCCTTAGACAACTTTTTAGTTTGATTCGTTTTGATATTTACGGAAAAAATATACTATTTTCAGTTATGAGCATTGTAATGAGGCTTATATCTGTAAGCCCATACATCCAACACAAATGCTGTCAAAGGCAACAACACAATAAATTCTTCTAAATTTTCTTTTTTTTTATCTTTGAATGAAAAATATTTATATAAAAAAACGCTTGTTTGGTGCTTGATGTATATTACAATTTTCCCAATTACCGGCTGTTTTCAATTCAATTTAGTGAAATCAGTTTTAGGAATCTATTCAGTTTTTTCGGCATTTGTATTAATTTAATGATACAAATATAGTTTGTTGTAGAAAGGGTACAAAACAATCACAAAAAACTTGTAATGTGTACTTGTTGTTTTATTTCGTTAAATTTGTCTTGTTTTTCTAATCTGCTCCAAAAATTTATTCATTTAAATGTCACCTTCTGGCCATTTTTTCGAAAATATTTAAATCAGTTTACAAGCATTTGCTTAAGTTTTGTCAGTTGATATTTCAAAACTTGAATAAAGTTTTGTTTTTGGCAATCTTCCTTGTTTTGTGAGAAAATTAAGGGTTTAATTATTATTGATTGACTGCTCAGAAAAAAATTGTACACTGAAAAAAAATCTGCCGATATTCAAATTTAAGTTTTTGCAAAAGATCTATTTCTCAAAATCCATAGTTGATTTTTAAATATGTTTGAGGGAACTAAACCGCAACTACTGAGACAACAAAAGTATGGACAAAAAAATGGTGCCGAGTTAAATTTTATTTCTTTCGAAAAGTTGAGAAAATTTCCAATAAAACTACCTGAGAGACATTACAGCTAATAAAAAAATAACTAGAAAATTTAAATTCTTTACAAACCAAATTTTTACCGGAATGGATAATCATGAACACTTTTCATGAAATCGAAAAACTGGAATTTTTCAATGCAAGTTAAACTTAAACGGTGTACTTATTAAAGAAATCTGTAAATTACTTTTCTATTGCAAATTTGATTTTACATTGAAAAACTGAACCAAACAAAATTTAAATTTTTAATGTTTTCAAAACATGCTTTCAGGCAAATTCTTTGTTCATACATTTCTATGGCTTCAAGGTTTTTTGCCCCCAAAAACATATTTAAAAAAATTAAAAATATTTATTTTGGGAAATAGAATTTTTGCGAAAAAATCAATCAATCAATTTTCCGGGTACCATTTTTCTGAATAAACCTCATTAATATCTACAACATTGCCGAAGACACCAAACCGATCTGAAAATTGAGCATGAGCATGAACATGAGAGATCACCCATGGTTGCCCCTCCGTTGCTGAACAGAACCGTAATATCCTTTCAGCACTACTGATTATAGGCTTCGACGATCTAGTGGTGTTTCCCTTATCAACAGCATGTATGAATGCGCTGAAAAGATAAAACACCATGATTGCTAAAGGTAGATCAGATGCGAATAGGTAACAGTCATTGGCCACCAACGGCGCCCGCCATGTCAGTTTGTAGACCTCGATTTTAAGGGACGGGAATGTTAGTTAGCGCAGGTTGCTACTAGGGCAGCTGATTTACTCTGTGCTTACACCCCACGAGCGCCAGAAACCTGAAAATTGTGTTAGTAGGGTAGGGTATATGGTCAGGATTCATCATAGAAGATGATGATGCGACCCAAAATCGAATGTTTTGTTTAGAGAGATGATGTATTATTCTCAAGGCAAGCAATCGGATGCTGCGGATGAGACATTTCCCGATTATTGATTGTTAAATTTTAAATGCAATGGTTTAATCTTAGACAGCCGGCTGTGGAAAGATATAACCAAAAAATGTTTATTTATAGTATGGGGTGTTGAACGTAATGATTCAATGTTAGCGCGGTTTGAATTTTAAATATCTTAACTTGTAATTCATAAGGTAATAATTGAAACGTTATGCAACGCGACGCTTCGGAGCTAGAGGACTAAAAAACCGCTTTATAATAACACATGTTACCGTGCCTTACGAGTATCTATACTTAAGAAAGGTCTTTTGCGTGTTCTTCTAAACAAGAGTTGTTTAACCAATTACCACCGGATTATTTCCACTCTTCAAAATATACGCATCAAATCACAAAGCTTGCAATTGAATTATAATGAATGATTAACGACCGCCGGTATTATTTGTATTTTGTGGATGTAGTTTAAATTATCTAAACCGTTCATTCTTAGACAGCCGGCTGTGGAAAGATTGAACCTGAATGACTGGAAATAGGTAAATAGCAAAACAGAGACAGCCGATCAACCTTGCAACGATGTTGCTGAATAATTGTACGCGTTTTTTTCGAAAATCACAGTTATCTTGCCCTAAAACCAAGTTATTACCAGTCTGGACCCTATACCTGATTTTTCTGTTACATTCTTATTGGAATATCATATCAACTGTAACGGGAAACACCAAACCGATCTAAAAATTTCTGCAAAAATACAGATTTTCGAAAATTTACACAGAAAACAAATGATGGTAATAATCATCAGGAAATGGTGACAGATTTTGTGTTCAAAAAAAATATGTGTAATATTACATCCGGAATTTATGAATATTTTTTTGTTTTTGATGAATATTCATCAGGTTCACATTTTTACACAATTTTTAAGTAATATTTTTTTAAAAAAGGTGATTTTCAGCCAATCAAAATTTCAACCTTCGAAAATTAAACTTTATTAAATTAAAATGTTTGTATGGACAGCTGCCAAATTTATTGAGCCATGTATGGGCGACCCAATGACACAAAATGGCTTCTTTGTTCATAGGGAAGGACAAAAGCCCACAAATCAAAAAAATATAAATAAAATCCATTTCCAGTTTCGATGGAGAATCGCTCCAACCTGTTTTTGCAATGCTTGGTAAAATAATTTTTACAAACACTCAACTTCACTTTGAATTCTTTACTTTTTCTGAAGATAATGTCACGTTAAGAACATTGCTACAGACCTACCCATTTTCCATTTTACATTTTCGAAAAAAAATGATAATTACTCTAAAATTCTCTGTATTGAATTCAATTTTACGAATTTCTGCACCAAAATGAATCAGCATGTGCCGGTTGTTGCCTTTTTGAAGCCACTGAAAGAATTTTTGGTCAAAATCAAATGTGTTTAAAAATTTATATAATTTTGTGGTACAATTATTGACGTCCTAGTTGACAATCATTGATAAATGGCGATTTTCATAATTTTTTTTTTTCATAAGGAATTAAATAATCGTTACCAAAAGGAATCAGCATGTGTAGGGCACTATTCTAAACAATCTGTAGAAGGAATTTTGTCAAAATATTGATAGCGACGCAAAATTTATATCTTTGAACGAAAAATCATGGCAATGATGGAAGTCTTCACGTTAACGTCTGTGTTCGAAGTCACAACAATAATCATCTTTTTTTAAATCATCTGATTTAACTATTTTAAAACCATTTGTGACTAAAAAGAGCAGAGAAATCTGAAAAAAAAAAACATTTGTAACTTGTAGTTGATTAAAGAATTGTAAAACATAATATTCATGAAATACTTGCTACTTTTCCTGAGTTTTATTAAAATATTACTTTTTTTCACGCTCAGTGAAATTTCCGTTAGAATTGATGTTTTTAAATTAAGGTCCCCGTGATAATTGCAATTTGTAAGCTGGAAATACAAATAACGCCTATGAATTTGTAACATATTTAAGTTTCCTCCAAAAATATTCCTCTTAAAATAATCATCAGCTTTTGATTCTGAGTAAGCATAATTTAGAGGTAATTTTTTCAAGTGTTAATGTTTAAACTGCTCCCTCAATTTACGTAATACTTAGCAACGTGTTTCCCTGAAGCGTCAGTACTTTTTGTCCCTTTTTTTCCTCCACAATCCCTTCTCTTCCCCATCATTTACGCGCAACTTTGACCAAGCTTCCCAAACCATCCTTGAACAACGGCAATTTATAATTGAAATTTTCATCAAGATTTCAAGATTTGCCTCTATTTTTCGTTCACCTAACCCCCTCCCCCCGCAAAACCAAGACGAATGCCACGCTGGCACCGCAATTTCGCTCCAAGTCGCTTCCGGGCTTCTTCGAATTTGGATGGCATTCCCAAGTTGGGCCGGATTCAGAAGATACCACTTTTTGCGGGAGAGGAATTGTCGGGAAACCACGAGCAATCGTTTACCGGTTTGTATCATCCATCAACCGCCTCCCACTTTTGGCGGAAATTTGCGCGCAAAACCATCGAGACCTCATCAGATTTCCGTTTGTGGGGGGACGGAATTCCGCAACTTGTCGAAACACTTTGGGAACGCGCCTGCAGATAGAAGGTTGAGGTTGTTTCGGCGCGTTTTAGGATTAATTCCTTTTGATAAACTATGGTTTGATAAGTTTTTTTGAAGGACCTTCGGACAACGCTCTTTGTTGAATTTCTAGAGGGTTATGTTCTATTAATTATAGTATCGCTCGTCAAATTCCAATCTTTTAGCATTCCCAAGATCTTGATAAAACCATTCACCACCATATCTCCGGCACTGATTTTCAAAATATATGCGCAACCATAACCTCAAAGCCGAACGGCAACTCCAGCATGCTCCGGATACTCAACGCACAGAGAATATCCTGATGGTATCAATTCTTAATGAAATCTCCGCTCGAAACAATTTCTCCGAAGTATTTCCCCCCGGTTGATGGAGGTGCGGTTAACGGAGCTTGCTGTACTGTACTGATGAGCAGTAGCATCGGAAATCACTCTCATTCTGGACCTGGTGTCTTGTTCTGGGCGGTTTGATTCTCTCCGTAAGATGGCGTTATTGTGCGTGTATCTTGCATGCTTGTTTGCCGTTCCATCAAGGGGAACTAAACCTTGATTACAGGGTCGACTCGATCTTGGTGTCCATTTGTTT
Organism: Culex pipiens pallens; assembly: GCF_016801865.2. Taxonomy (NCBI): domain Eukaryota; kingdom Metazoa; phylum Arthropoda; class Insecta; order Diptera; family Culicidae; genus Culex; species Culex pipiens. The sequence continues at coordinate 35,668,787 of NC_068937.1, read as the reverse complement.
TCAGAAGCTATTGTTTTGTATTTAAAAGACAATTAAGAAGCAGTTTCAGCAATTTAACCGAAAATCATCTAACAAATTACAAAATCAATCTTTTCCTAACTTCCTGAGACAGGTTGAACCAAGAGGTGATTAAAATATTCCAACACGCCACAGCGAGCAGAAGAAGAATCTTGCCACTTTTGTTCCGAGATTCCTCGTCTTAGTGCTGTGAGTTACTCTCTCGAGGGGCAGACTTACTGATTAATACCGTTCACAGGAGGGGCTTACATCTAAAGTGAAGCCTGCTTAAGGTTACATCAACCAGTATAACGTATATACTTACAATCTAGAAATTATTTAAATTATAGAGCAATTCCAGCTCAAATCAGGAATTTTTCTGGAACTTTTGTACCCGACCCTCTCCGATTTCAATGAAACTTTTTAGACATGTTATCCTGTACTCAAAAATGACATTTGAGAAGGGCATAAGTTTTTTTTTTAAATTATTTTTGTATTTTGTAATTTAAAAATTACTTTATTACTGTATCGTACCAAAAAGTGGTCAAAGACAAATTTGTAGGAAATTGGACGAACTTTCTGAAAAAAATACACTGAAAGAAAAATACACGCCACTTCTATGAGATTTTTTTGATTTTTAAGTTTAAAAGTGATATTGAAAGGTGATGTTACAATTTTTCTTTGTTCAAAATTTTTGAGAAAATAGCCTAAGATTTTACAAAAAGACTGACGAAAAATGCAGGATAGTATGTTTCTCCTAAAAAAATACAAATTTCATTTACTCTTTTTTGAAAAATGGTCTAAACGTCAAAATTTTTAGAATTCGATAGAGAGAATCGATTTCCCAGACAATTTTACATAAAAGTCTCCATATTGACCATTGTCTTATGTCCAATCCTTGGGAAGATACAGCGGTTTTAAAAATAAAAATGTCGAAAAAATAGGTTTTTTGTGCTTTTTGGCAATTTCTATATGACAGACTTGATTTTTCAGTCTCGAAAATATTTTTACCGGAAAGCTCGTCTAATGTCCCATAAGTTTGCCTTTGACAGCTTTTTAATTGGATGTATGGGCTTATAGATATAAGTTTAATTACAATAGTCATAACTGAAAATGGAATATTTTTTTCAGTGTGGTAGAAACCTGAATACTTAATAAGCTTACGCAAATATTGAAACGAGTCAAAGAAGTGGCGTGTATTTTTCTTTCAGTGTATTTTTTTTTTCAGGAAGCCCGTCCAATTTCCTACAAATTTGTTTTTGACCATCAAAAAATTAAAAAAAAAACAGTTAATTAATAACTTTATGACAAAAAAGCCATTTGAGCAATTCTCCACGAAACCCGGAAATGGATTTTACTTAAATTTTTCGATTTGGCTCAAACTTTGTGGGGGCCTTCCCTATCATCAAAGAAGCCATTTTGGCAGCTATTCATACAAAAATGGTACGCAAATATTCGAAAATTTGTAACTTTTCAAGGATTTTTCTGATCAATGTGTTATCTTAGGCAAAGTTGTAGGTATTGTTGAGGAATATTCAGAAAAAAATAGGTACACGGAAAAAAATTTGGTGATCTTTTAATTAACTTTTTTTCAAAAAAAACGATTTCCCAGAATCCTTATTTTTTAATTTTTGATTTTTTTATATGTCATTCAGAGTAGAGCGTCCAATTTCCCGTCCCGTTAAAAAAAAATCCGGGAATTCCCAGGGATTTCCCAAAAAAAATATTTCCCAAAATTCAAGCGGAAATATACATTTTCTTAACTTTCTTAACCATTTTTTTGAAAAGGCTCTTAAAAAAAATTTTTTTGGCTGACATATCAGGCTGTCCATTAATAAAAACCCGCTAGAAATCGCATGACATAAAAACCTTTGCTAGAAAGAGATAGAAAATCTGATGCAAACATACTCGCAGCTGCCATGGTCAAATGGGATAAAATTGGTACCGCAAAATATTTCAAACAGCTTTGTGTAAGAAGACATACTTCAATAAGTTAAATACCTAGTATTCATGATTTTTTTTAGAAAAGTTATTTGTTATGAAAAATTAAATTTTCGGCATGGTTTTTTTTACTTCAGCTTAATGTGTCAAACCACACTCTCTTAAACTGGTCACAGAGGCAAGTTTAATAGAAATTTTATGAATGTGAAGTGTTGATTCATTTTACTCACTGTCCAAACTCCTTGATAAAAAAAATACTTCTCATCAAAAACAAAACTGAGATATTTCTTTGATTTTTTGTACAACTGAACTTTTTCTTGTAGTTGTATGATTTTTCCAATGCAGTCCAGCTGTTAATTGATCTTCACACTTATTTTATCCAATAAAGGAACCAAGATCAGAACAATTTTCAATAAATTCAAAATTGGCTAAAAATTTCCCGTTTCCCAGAAAATTTGCAACCCCGAGAAATTGGTCGCTTTAATTCAGAGGTATGGGCTAAAATTTTGCTGTCGAGTTATGTTTTTTTAAGAGACCATCCACAAACCACGTGGACACATTTTTGGAAATCTCAACGAACCCCCCCCCCCCCTCCCCGTCGTGGACAATTTCCATACAAATAAAATCCTTTTTGTATGGAACGTGAACAATCGCAAGTCTCCTCCCCCCCCCCAACGGTGACCACGTGGTTTATGGATGGTCCCTTAATAATAGTGATTTGTAAAAAATATGACACCTCAAACTTTAAATTTGTTTACCATATTTTTCATAATGTAAAATCAAATTTGCAATAGAAAACATAAAAAATTCAGCCATTCAATGATAAGTTATGTCCGAAAAAAAAAACGATTTTTACATTTTTAAATAGTGTCCATGATTGCAAAGTGTCACCTGTTTGCAATTCCGTCGTGAAACTACTTACTCTTCCTGTTATTCTTAAACGACGAAATAGCCTACTTTTCTGTACCAAAAATAACAGAATCGAAAAGCAACACTTTTCAAAAGAAATGCTGAAAAGCTCTTTTTGTTTTTTGTTTTTTGTTTTTTGTTTTTTTGTTTTTTGTTTTTTGTTTTTTGTTTTTTGTTTTTTGTTTTTTGTTTTTATTTTTTTGTTTTTTGTTTTTTGTTTTTTTGTTTTTTGTTTTTTGTTTTTTGTTTTTTGTTTTTTGTTTTTTGTTTTTTGTTTTTTGTTTTTTGTTTTTTGTTTTTTGTTTTTTGTTTTTTGTTTTTTGTTTTTTGTTTTTTGTTTTTGTTTTTTGTTTTTTGTTTTTTGTTTTTTGTTTTTTGTTTTTTGTTTTTTGTTTTTTGTTTTTTGTTTTTGTTTTTTGTTTTTTGTTTTTTGTTTTTTGTTTTTTGTTTTTTGTTTTTTGTTTTTTGTTTTTTGTTTTTTGTTTTTTGTTTTTTGTTTTTTGTTTTTTGTTTTTTGTTTTTTGTTTTTTGTTTTTTGTTTTTTGTTTTTTGTTTTTTGTTTTTTGTTTTTTGTTTTTTGTTTTTTGTTTTTTGTTTTTTGTTTTTTGTTTTTTGTTTTTTGTTTTTTGTTTTTTGTTTTTTGTTTTTTGTTTTTTGTTTTTTGTTTTTTGTTTTTTGTTTTTTGTTTTTTGTTTTTTGTTTTTTGTTTTTTGTTTTTTGTTTTTAGTTTTTAGTTTTTTGTTTTTTGTTTTTTGTTTTTTGTTTTTTGTTTTTTGTTTTTTGTTTTTGTTTCTTGTTTTTTGTTTTTTGTTTTTTGTTTTTTGTTTTTTGTTTTTTGTTTTTTGTTTTTTGTTTTTTGTTTTTTGTTTTTTGTTTTTTGTTTTTTGTTTTTTGTTTTTTGTTTTTTGTTTTTTGTTTCTTGTTTTTTGTTTTTTGTTTTTTGTTTTTTGTTTTTTGTTTTTTGTTTTTTGTTTTTTGTTTTTTGTTTTTTGTTTTTTGTTTTTTGTTTTTTGTTTTTTGTTTTTTGTTTTTTGTTTTTTGTTTTTTGTTTTTTGTTTTTTGTTTTTTGTTTTTTGTTTTTTGTTTTTTGTTTTTTGTTTTTTGTTTTTTGTTTTTTGTTTTTTGTTTTTTTGTTTTTTGTTTTTTGTTTTTTGTTTTTTGTTTTTTGTTTTTTGTTTTTTGTTTTTTGTTTTTTGTTTTTTGTTTTTTGTTTTTTGTTTTTTGTTTTTTATTTTTTGTTTTTTGTTTTTTGTTTTTTGTTTTTTGTTTTTTGTTTTTTGTTTTTTGTTTTTTGTTTTTTGTTTTTTGTTTTTTGTTTTTTGTTTTTTGTTTTTTGTTTTTTGTTTTTTGTTTTTTGTTTTTTGTTTTTTGTTTTTTGTTTTTTGTTTTTTGTTTTTTGTTTTTTGTTTTTTGTTTTTTTGGTTTCAATGTTAAAATATGAAACAATCGAGACACTTTGCGATCCTTTTGAAAAAAAATATTTTCATTTTTTTAAATCTAGACTAACAATTCTAAAGGGCCAAACATTCAATATTGCACCCTTTTGCAATGCAAAGTCACCAAACCAATCAAAAAATTCCTTGAAAAGTTACAGATTTTCGAATATTTACGTATCAATTTTGTATGAACAGCTGCCAAAATTGTATAGAGATTTTTATGGGTGAACCAATAACACAAAATGACTTATTTGGTGATAGGAAAGGCCCCCACTAAGTTTGAGCTAAATAAAAAAAAAATACAAAAAAAATCCATTTCCAGCTCATGTGTCCTTCTGATAGAAATATAAAAAATAAAAAATTGGTGAATCTTTGATGTTTAAAGCGTATGATTGAATATCCCGATGTTGTCCACTTTGAAGTGAAGCCTTTCTTATGCAATTTAAAACTAAGCGATTGTATGAAAATTGTGCACGAAGGAGCGAGGGGGTGTCTGAGATTTCAAAAAAAAATCAGCGTAGTTGATGAATGGTCCCTTAGTATTTTTTCAATTTGTTTTTGGTGATCTGTTATGGATTGAAACATGACTTAAATTAATCAATAAAAAAACATATTGTCAGTATATGAGATCAAAATTGATTTCTTTGAATTTAAATGTGTTTTCTATAAAAAAAAGTTTGAAAAAATACCTTTTTGCAATTCCGCTGTGAAACTGTCAACATTTCCTGTCCTTATAGAGAAACGAAACGGCCTACTTTTTCTACCAAAAATAACAGAATGGAAAATTAATACCTTTCAATACTTGTTCTGAAAAAATCTACTTTTCAGCAATGAAATGGGTACTGAATGGTTGTATCACTTGTATCGAAAAGTAATTTTTTTCAATATTTTTTGTTTTAAGCAGTGAATTTACTTAACATATGGATGATAGACATAAAATTCCATTCAAAAGGCGTTTTTGGGAATTGCAAAAAATGTTGTAAGCAACTTGTTGCAAAACATGATTATTTCAGCACTCGTCGTATGTATCCAACTCGTTTAACCTGGTTAGATAAATGTACTACTTGTGCTGAAAAAATCTGCTTTTTGCAGCTTGTTGCATAAACTACTATTAAAAAGTTAAGATCACCTTTACCGATCCAAAATTGTGAATCCATAAAAATTCGTCCCCGACCTCAAGGTCACACAAAAAATATATTAAACCATGGAAAAAAAAAGAAAAAAATATACTAGAAATTTTATATATACAATAAGACAAACATGTTTTTATAGAATCACCCCACCTCACGGTACCATAAATGATGCGGTGTACCTGTACCCATTATCACAGAACCAACTTCCGCCGGAAGGACGCAAGCTCGAGCAGCAGCAACAGAAACAACGCACGCCTCCCGGATTATGCGTATGTTCCGGCCTGATGCGGGCCTTTTGCGTTGACGACAGGAGCAGCAGAAGACTGTTGTGTGTTCCGTCAGTCAGCCAGCCATCAGCCATCCACAGCAAATAACTTTATGGAAATAGGAAACTTTTTCGGAATTTCAATATCGGAATTCCATATTATTGAATGTTGTAGCAGCGGCGGCGACGGCGTCAGTTTTGCCACCACTTGCCATAAGTGATGGGGACCGGTGCTGCCGGTCGGTGGCGGGACGGATTGCTTGCCCCGAGGCGTCTCTCTGCGTGGTTAAACATCGACGAACCTTGAGAAGGGGACAGGGGTGGATTTGGAGAATTTTCGTTGAAAAGGTGAAGATTATAGTAATTGTTACAAAATATATTGAACATCTGGCAAGTCTGCCCGAAATTATGAACACCTTTAATTCTAAATTTATTGAACTTCTTTAAACTGATCCAAAAGTCCAACCCTGCTCGTCAAGACTCAGCTTCTGCTCCTCCACCGCTGGAAAGTGAGTACAAATTCCAGCAGCAAAACATCACCGTCCGGGGGTCGGGAGCCGCTCAACAGCATAACATGCAGAGAAAATTTTGCGGTTAGGCTGGATAAGATGGTCGGTTGGTGTGTGCGTGGTAGCTCGAATACTGTGAGTTACTAACTAGTTTGAGCTATGTGCGTTCCTTAACCTCTTTACGCGTGCTTGTAGGATTCTTTTTCTTGGATTCTGGGTTTTGTATTTGTGGGAGTGTAGAAAACCAGCCAAATTTTTAGTATATTGTCAAATTTGAGCAACGGAAAACATTTGAATATGTAGGATCTGCTTCGCCAAAGAATGTCAATGCTAAATGGTTGAGCAGCCCAAAGAATTGTCCCTCCGGTCTTGCCTTTGAAGGTCTTTCACAGCAGTGCATGATGAATATTGATGACATTGAAATGGGGTTGTGCTCACATGTGATGGATTGCAAGAAATGAAATATATTTATTGAAAAAAAAATCGCAAATGTAGGGTGCTTTCCCAACATTTGCATAGACTTTTTATCCAAAAATATTTCATGAAAGCAGAAATTTACAACTTAATCAATCGTCTTTTAAGCAGCTATTCAAAAGTTTCAGAAATGTAATTATCTAGAATTTCATATGGGTAATTCTCTACCAACTCACACGAAATCGGGAAAAGATGCCCCGACCCACCTTCGATTTGCGTGAAACTTTGCTCTAAGGGGTAACTTTTGTACCTGATCACAAATCCGAGGTCCGTTTTTTGATATCTCGTGACGGAGGAGCGGTACGACCCCTTTCATGTTTGAACATGCAGAAACAGAAGTGTTTTTCAATAATTTGCAGCCTGAAACGGTGATGAGATAGAAATGTGGTGTCAACGGGACTTTTATGTAAAATTAGGCGCCCGATTTGATGGCGTACTCAGAATTCCGAAAAAACGTATTTTTCATCGAAAAAACACTAAAAAAGTTTTAAAAATTCTCCCATTTTCCATTACTCGACTGTAAAATTTTTTGGAACATGTCATTTTATGGGAAATTTAATGTACTTTTCGAATCTACATTGACTCAGAAGGGTCATTTTTCATTTAGAACAAAATTTTTCTTTTTAAAATTTCGTGTTTTTTTTCTAACTTTGCAGGGTTATTTTTTAGAGTGTAACAATGTTCTACAAAGTTGTAATTACAAAAATTTTGATATATAGACATAAGGGGTTTGCTTATAAACATCACGAGTTTTCGCGATTTTACGAAAAAAAGTTTTGAAAAAGTTGGTCGTCATCGATCATGGCCGTTCATGGTCACCCGCGACAGACACGGACGACGAAACAAAAAGAAACGCAAAAAGTAACATTTTCAAAACTTTTTTTCGTAAAATCGCGATAACTCGTGTTGTTTATAAGCAAACCCCTTATGTCTACACATCAAAATTTTTGTAATTGTCTGCTCTACAACTTTGTAGGTTATTGTTACACTCTAAAAAATAACCCTGCAAAGTTAGAAAAAACACGAAATATTAAAATGAAAAATTTTGTTCTAAATGAAAAAATGACCCTTCTGAGTCAATGTAGATTCGAAAAGTACATAAAATTTCCCATTAAATGACATGTTCCAAAAAATTTCACAGTCGAGTAACGGAAAATGGGAGAATTTTAAAACTTCTTTAGTGTTTTCTTCGATGAAAAATACGTTTTTTCGGAATTCTGAGTACGCCATCAAATCGGGCGTCTAATTTTACATAAAAATCCATTTGACACCAAATTTCTATCTCATCACCGTTTCAGCCTGCAAATTATTGAAAAACACCTGTTTTTTCGCATGTTCAAAAATGGAAGGGGTCGGGGCAACTTTTCCCGATTTCGTGTGAGTTGGTTGAGAATTACCCATATATTTGTACAATTTTCGAATTTCGTTAGGGTGAATAAGGGAAATTTTAAAATGAAAATTTTTGTTTTTTGTGTCGAAAAATCGACTTTTGGCCATATTTTGGGTTTTCATGTAAAATTATCATTTTTTTCAAATTCAAATTCGGTTTTATTGGTGAATAATCAGATACAATAAGTTCTTTTGAGGTACAAAACAGAGTTTTGCAGTTCCTTTCAGCTGTGTGTTACATCATAATCCATTTTTGAACAGTTATTGCTTGTAAATAAAGGTGTTGCCAAGAGTAAGAAAAATTAAGAAAAAAAAAACTTACTAAACTTGCTAGGAAAAGGGGATAGAAATAGAGAAAGCTTAAAACTAGATCACAGTTTTTTATCCTTTATAGATGTGCTTAATCATTAATTCCCCGAGGGCTAGAAATTGCTCCGCCTTGTTACGGCAGCTCCGAAACCGCGTCATCATCTCCCCCGCGAGAGCAAAGAACTCCGGCAGGGTAAAGAGATCTTCCCCGGTTACTTCTTGCTGGGCCGCATTGCCGCTGCCGGCAGCGACCACGCTGGCAAACGATCGCCCCCAGCCAGGAGGGAACGCTGAGTTGTCCGCTGGAACCGTTCGCTGGCCAGCTGCAGGAACGGCTGCACTCGTACTTCGCTGAGGAGGGTGGGACGCTGCTGCTTTCTTCTTCCTCTTTTCCTGCTCCTCGAGGTAGGACTTCCGCGCGACGCATCCGCGGTAATTGCCGGTATGGTTACCGCCGCAGTTCGCGCACTTTACGCGCGGCTTGGTTTGTTCTGCGTTTTCCCCCAAGTCCGCCTTTCGTGGCAGTGCGCACACCTCCGAGAGGTGTGACTCACCGCACTTCACGCAGCGGGGCTGGAGGTTGCAGTTCCGCGAGCCGTGGCCGAATTTCTGGCAACGGTGACATTGCGCTGCGTCCGTCGGATTTTTGGAGTAAAACCGCCAGTTTACCCAAAAACCGTCCAACGCCTTAGTCCGCCGCAGGTCTTGAATTTTGACGGTGCCGCGGTCGAAGTACAACAGGTACAGTGTGTGTGTACCTGTGACGGTTGTCTTCCGCGAGAGGACTTTTATGTCTCGCGGCGTTATTCCGACACCCGAGAGGTGCTCCTTGAGGACGGAGATCGGGCGGTCTTGATACCCCTGCAAGACGACCTTAACAGCTGTCTTCTGCACGGGGTCGAATGTGTAGAACTTGAAGCTTTTACGCTTCAATTTCTCCACAACCAGGTCGAAGTTCTTTTGGTCAAACGTGAACACTTGCACTGACGATTTACCTATTTTGAGGCAGTACACGAGGCCTTCCAGCTGCTCGTCAACATCGTCCGCCAACGTGTCCAAAACAAAAATTGGTGGTGGTCGTCGTTCCTTTGGAGTAATTACTTTTTTTGGCGAAATCACTTTCTTCCGTGCACGACCATGGTCGTCGTCGTCGTCGGTAGTGCTACCGTCGGTGTTGTTGTAGCTGCTTTCCTCGTCACTCAGTCTCGCGAACTTGTTACTAGTGGGAATGTTGGCGGATGTTGAAGCGCCATCGGTCGACAGATTGCCGGAAGTAGCTGAACGGAGCCTTATAGGGCTGCGGCCCTGGACACGGTAATTAGGGTGTAATAACTTGGGGTCAAATCCTTTGGCGCACACACTCCCCGGTGCGATGGCGGACGACGCGGCGTTGGTTTGTTTACCTTTTTGCACACGGCCGGTAGACGAACTTCGCGGGTTTTTCGAGGCCGCACTCGAACTGCCACGGCCACGGCCACCCCTTGGCATGCTGTTGGAGCAAACTCGCGGCGAATCACGGTAAATTACGGCGAAAAATTTCGAAAAAAACGATGGAGCACTGAGCACTTGACTGCTGCTTGCACTCGTGCGTACACGGAGGTCTGAAAAAATTATCATTTAAACCCAAAATATGACCAAAAATCGATTTGTTAACAATTTGGCTCAATTCTGAGGGTAGATTCAGATTCAGCGGGCAAAATTACATAGAAAAACATATATATGTACAACTTTCGAATTTCGTTAGGGTGGTCCCATATGGTTTTCCCTTGAAAATTAGACTTTTTCAAATGAAGATATCTGGAGTTTAAAAAGAAACACACCTGAGATTTTTTCAGCGTTTGTAGTGCTGGATCTCCTCTTTCAAATGCAACCTGGCGCCTTAAGTTTGGCTTGAGCCTTTTCGGGATATTTAAGTTTTAAATTTGCATCTTTTTTGTTTACCTTAAAATGGCTGTAACTTTTGATCAAAAAATAAAAATTTTTGTTTTTAAGTATTCTAAAAGTGCCTCCAACATCACTTTTCTTCAAAACTTAACCCTTAATTGCCACGTTAAAAAATCTGATTTTTGAAGGCTTGCTCAGATGCTTTCTATAAATTTGGTCATAGAAGGCGTAGATTACGGGATAAAATTTTAGTGTCTTCGACCAAGTTGCTTTAATTGGCAAGCCCAATAACTTTCTAGAAGACAAAAAAAATCCCAAAATATTCCCGTAAAGTATGATTTTCAAAATTACCCTAATCGTGAACCACCCTAATTTTTAACTAAACCAAAAGTTGCCCTTTTCTGCAACAACTTTTCTGAAGACACCAAAGCTCCAAAACTTCATAATTTTTCGGAAAATCAATTTTCCACTTAATTGTGCGATCTGGACCACTGTGCATTGTAAAATGCATAACTCACCCGTACAGTTGATATGCAATCATGTCATTATTGCGCCTATCAAGAAGTAATAGATTTTGGCGATTATCTCGAAGGCCAAGAGAAAATTAGCGCATGACAGCCGCAGTGCAAAACGTAAACAAGTACTGGTGTTTGTGTGTTTGTGTCCGTGAAATAATATCAACAACTTTTGGTTTCCATAGACAACGTATATGCATTGCATTGCGACGTTATCTTTCTGCGGCGATTAACAGTCAAGACCCGAAGGAAAAAAATTTCCTGTACAACCCGAAGGCTGCAAAATGCGTTACAGTAATTTTTTGCAGACTTGGGAAATATGCAAAATAACACCAAACTTCAATGTTTTATAGTGTTTTGGAATCGTCAGAATGTCTACTTTAAGTAAAAAATATGCAAATTAGTGGATTTTGGGGCGGGGCTCGGGGGGGAGGGGGTGAACGAAAAAATATCCGAGCAAAATGCGTTACAGTAAATTTGTAAAATTTATATCTCATGCAAAACTTTACCAAAACTCAAAGTTTTATAGTGTTTTGGAAAGGTCTTCGTCTGAACTTTATGTTAAAAATATAAAAATTCTATGTTTTCATTAAAGTTTTACTAAAAAAGTTTAGTAAACTTTTATCGTTCTACGTACTTACATCAGTAAGAGAATAAAAACATGACTTTTCATCAGAAACATAATCATGCGACATATCTAACTTCCCAAAATTTTATGAAGAGTCATTCTGAAACAAAATTGAACCGATTCAGCTGAACCGGTTCATCCAACCGGTTCAATAGTTGTACCGGTTGAACGTTTCTGGCACAAAATGTATCATGCGACATATCTAACTCTTTCAAATTGCCTGAATAGGCATTCTACAACAATATTGAACCGATTGTGCTGAACCGGTTCATCCAACCGGTTCAATAGTTGTACCGGTTAAACATTTCTGGCATAAAATGTATCATGCGACATATCTAACTTCCCAAAATTTTATGAAGAGTCATTCTGAAACAACATTGAACCGATTCAGCTGAACCGGTTCATCCAACCGGTTCAATAGTTATTCCGGTTGAACGTTTCTGGCACAAAATGTATCATGCGACATATCTAACTCTTTCAAATTGCCTGAATAGTCATTCTACAACAATATTGAACCGATTGTGCTGAACCGGTTCATCCAACCGGTTCAATAGTTGTACCGGTTAAACATTTCTGGCATAAAATGTATCATGCGACATATCTAACTCTTTCAAATCGCCTGAATAGTCATTCTGAATCAAAATTGAACCGATTCAGCTGAACCGGTTCATCCAACCGGTTCAATAGTTATTCCGGTTGAACGTTTCTGGCACAAAATGTATCATGCGACATATCTAACTCTTTCAAATTGCCTGAATATTCATTATACAACAATATTGAATTGATTAAGCTGAACCGGTTCATCCAACCGGTTCAATAGTTGTAGGGGTTGAGCGTTTCTGGCACAAAATGTATCATGCGACATATCTAACTCTTTCAAATTGCTTGAATAGTAATTCTTCAACATAATTGAACCGTTTCAGCTAAACTAAACGGCTTCAATTGTTGTAGAATAAACATATCCTTTTGCCTGAATAATAAGTTTTCACCAAGATCTATCCAATTTCTGTAAAATTTCTTGAAATCTCTCTGGCTGGTAAAACAAATATTTATGGGTTTTGTCTCCTTTCAAAGTCAGCCCAAAAATCGAATATTTTCGAAATTTCAAATCCAAGATATATTGAAAATGCATTTTTTTATTTACAATCAAATATTCAAATTTAACTAAAATGCTGTTGCAGACTCGAATTTGATGTCTAAATTATAAAAATAAAAAAACATCGGAAAAATTTGATTCAATTATTCGAAGCCGAATCTGGTACGTTACACCGAATGTCGTTACGCCGAATGGACATTTCGCCGTAGGTCGTTTCGCCGAATGGGTCGTTTCACCGAATGGACATTTCGCCGAATTAAAAAAAAGATTAAAATTAAAGGTAAACAAAAATATAAAAACACCAAAATTACCAAGAACAATTCATGTTTGAAAGAATGCAAAAACTCACAGAAGTATTCTCAAACCCTATTTTAGTACTTTTTTTATCCATTTTTTTTCTTTTTATTTTTGCCTTTTTTGTTTTCTCTTTTTTTAAATTCGGCGAAATGTCCATTCGGCGAAACGACCTTCGGCGAAATGTCCCGCACCCTTCGAAGTCCCATACAAACCTTCGGATAATCGAACTTCGTATAATCGAAACTTTGGATAATCGAGTCTGAACTGTGTACCCCTTAGGGCCGATGTAGCCATCCCTTTTTTGTGGCACCGCCTTTTAGAATTTAAATAAATGAAATAATTTAAAAAACTTATAGAAATTATTTTTTCTAAGAATTTAAAGAATTTAAAGAATTTAAAGAACTCAAAGAATTTCAAGAATTTAAACAATTCAAAGATTTTAAAGAATTTAAAGAATTTAAAGAATTTAAAGAATTTAAAGAATTTAAAGAATTTAAAGAATTTAAAGAATTTAAAGAATTTAAAGAATTTAAAGAATTTAAAGAATTTAAAGAATTTAAAGAATTTAAAGAATTTAAAGAATTTAAAGAATTTAAAGAATTTAAAGAATTTAAAGAATTTAAAGAATTTAAAGAATTTAAAGAATTTAAAGAATTTAAAGAATTTAAAGAATTTAAAGAATTTAAAGAATTTAAAGAATTTAAAGAATTTAAAGAATTTAAAGAATTTAAAGAATTTAAAGAATTTAAAGAATTTAAAGAATTTAAAGAATTTAAAGAATTTAAAGAATTTAAAGAATTTAAAGAATTTAAAGAATTTAAAGAATTTAAAGAATTTAAAGAATTTAAAGAATTTAAAGAATTTAAAGAATTTAAAGAATTTAAAGAATTTAAAGAATTTAAAGAATTTAAAGAATTTAAAGAATTTAAAGAATTTAAAGAATTTAAAGAATTTAAAGAATTTAAAGAATTTAAAGAATTTAAAGAATTTAAAGAATTTAAAGAATTTAAAGAATTTAAAGAATTTAAAGAATTTAAAGAATTTAAAGAATTTAAAGAATTTAAAGAATTTAAAGAATTTAAAGAATTTAAAGAATTTAAAGAATTTAAAGAATTTAAAGAATTTAAAGAATTTAAAGAATTTAAAGAATTTAAAGAATTTAAAGAATTTAAAGAATTAAAGAATTTAAAGAATTAAAGAATTTAAAGAATTTAAAGAATTTAAAGAATTTAAAGAATTTAAAGAATTTAAAGAATTTAAAGAATTTAAAGAATTTAAAGAATTTAAAGAATTTAAAGAATTTAAAGAATTTAAAGAATTTAAAGAATTTAAAGAATTTAAAGAATTTAAAGAATTTAAAGAATTTAAAGAATTTAAAGAATTTAAAGAATTTAAAGAATTTATAGAATTTAAAGAATTTAAAGAATTTAAAGAATTTAAAGAATTTAAAGAATTTAAAGAATTTAAAGAATTTAAAGAATTTAAAGAATTTAAAGAATTTAAAGAATTTAAAGAATTTAAAGAATTTAAAGAATTTAAAGAATTAAAAGAATTTAAAGAATTTAAAGAATTTAAAGAATTTAAAGAATTTAAAGAGTTTAAAGAATTTAAAGAATTTAAAGAATTTTAAGAATCACAACTATTGATCCGGTTTAGCTAAATCGGTTCAATTTTATTGCAGAACGACTATTCAGGCAATTTGAAAGAGTTAGATACATTTTGTGCCAGAAACGCTCAACCGGTACAACTAATGAACCGGTTAAATGAACCGGTTTAGCTGAATCGGTTTAATTTTGCTGAATTGGTTCAATTTTGTTTTGGAATGACTATTCAGGCAATTTTAAAGAGTAAGATATGCCGCATGATATATTTTGTGCCCAAAACGTTCAACCGGTACAACTATTGAACCGGTTGGATGAACCGGTTCAGCTGAATCGGTTCAATTTTGATTCAGAATGACTATTCAGGCGATTTGAAAGAGTTAGATATGTCGCATGATACATTTTATGCCAGAAATGTTTAACCGGTACAACTATTGAACCGGTTGGATGAACCGGTTCAGCACAATCGGTTCAATATTGTTGTAGAATGACTATTCAGGCAATTTGAAAGAGTTAGATATGTCGCATGATACATTTTGTGCCAGAAACGTTCAACCGGAATAACTATTGAACCGGTTGGATGAACCGGTTCAGCTGAATCGGTTCAATTTTGATTCAGAATGACTATTCAGGCGATTTGAAAGAGTTAGATATGTCGCATGATACATTTTATGCCAGAAATGTTTAACCGGTACAACTATTGAACCGGTTGGATGAACCGGTTCAGCACAATCGGTTCAATATTGTTGTAGAATGCCTATTCAGGCAATTTGAAAGAGTTAGATATGTCGCATGATACATTTTGTGCCAGAAACGTTCAACCGGAATAACTATTGAACCGGTTGGATGAACCGGTTCAGCTGAATCGGTTCAATTTTGATTCAGAATGACTATTCAGGCGATTTGAAAGAGTTAGATATGTCGCATGATACATTTTATGCCAGAAATGTTTAACCGGTACAACTATTGAACCGGTTGGATGAACCGGTTCAGCACAATCGGTTCAATATTGTTGTAGAATGACTATTCAGGCAATTTGAAAGAGTTAGATATGTCGCATGATACATTTTGTGCCAGAAACGTTCAACCGGAATAACTATTGAACCGGTTGGATGAACCGGTTCAGCTGAATCGGTTCAATTATGTTGAAGAATTATTATTCAAGCAATTTGAAAGAGTTAGATATGTCGCATGATACATTTTGTGCCAGAAACGTTCAACCGGTACAACTATTGAACCGGTTGGATGAACCGGTTCAGCTGAATCGGTTCAATTTTGTTTCAGAATGACTCTTCATAAAATTTTGGGAAGTTAGATATGTCGCATGATTATGTTTCTGATGAAAAGTCATGTTTTTATTCTCTTACTGATGTAAGTACGTAGAACGATAAAAGTTTACTAAACTTTTTTAGTAAAACTTTAATGAAAACATAGAATTTTTATATTTTTAACATAAAGTTCAGATGAAGACCTTTCCAAAACACTATAAAACTTTGAGTTTTGGTCAAGTTTTGCATGAGATATAAATTTTACAAATTTACTGTAACGCATTTTGCTCGGATATTTTTTCGTTCACCCCCTCCCCCCCGAGCCCCGCCCCAAAATCCACTAATTTGCATATTTTTTACTTAAAGTAGACATTCTGACGATTCCAAAACACTATAAAACATTGAAGTTTGGTGTTATTTTGCATATTTCCCAAGTCTGCAAAAAATTACTGTAACGCATTTTGCAGCCTTCGGGTTTTGATTGTTAATTGGAGCGCAGGATTCTAATTTTTCTCGAAATCATTAATATAAAGATTTGCTTTAAAAAAATAGTTTTTGGATGGAATATTTATTAAGTTGTTATTTAAGGAAATGTTATGAGAAAATTGATACATTTTACGAATTTTACGCCGAAAGCGTTCATGAAAATGGGAACCACGAACAAATTGTTCAAAATTCATGGTACGTTTTTCAAAACCGTACCATGGGATTTGAACAGTTTGTTCGAGGTTCCCATTTTCATGAACGCTTGTTCACGATTTTGGGAACTCTTTTTTCTCCGTGTATATTAGTAATTAAACCAGGGTATTCACTCGCTTAACTCTACAGTAGTTCGTAAGATTATTTTTATTCCTTTTTTCACACAAACATAAAATTTTACGGGATTTCGCGGATTTCACGCTGTCCGCGAAATCGTGAAATTTCACTAACCCTAGTTATGTGTGGTGAGTTACCCAAAACCTCTTGTACGCAAATGGACCAAAGTTTTACTTCCCCATCTGATAGAAGGGGGTAGTTGATTGCACTTAAATTTTCATTGATAATTTTAAGTTTTTTTTTGCAGGTGCTTCAAAATGTTTTTTAATGAGTCATCATGATTTGATTTATTTGAATTTTTGACAAATGCACAGAATTACGCAATTTTTTTACCATGTCTTCCAAGATATTTTAAAACATATTTGAATATATTTGCATATATTTAAAAGAATAAAAACTGTAAAAAACTACCAGATTTCAAAATAGATTAAGCAAACACAAGAAAAAGTTATTCAAAGTTATTGGTTCGAACATTCCAGAAATTTTTCTCACATTCAACCTTTTGCCTACCGACCTTATATCTTGTGACTTGTTGTCTTAAATCATGGCCAAACTATCGCAAACAAATTTTGTTTATATTGTAGCAAACGTTTTGTCAGGAGAAAAAAAAAATGATATGTGAGTTAAAAAGTCACTTTTTCAGTGCAATCTAAAAAAAAACAAATATGTATCATTTCGTTGCATGTGCTTTTTTGTAATACGTTTCTATGAAAAGATAGGAAGTGTCACAAGATACCACAAAAACTCTTGTTTTGGAGAGAACAAATCCACACAGCTTAACCCACACGATAATGCCGTTTATATTATCCAAGAACATCATTTGTTCGAATGTCTGTTTGTTCTTAATGTTTTTCTTTTTTTTTTGCAATTAATTTATCATTTTAAATATGCTTCCTAAACCCCCGCTCCCTTCAATTCTGTCAAAACGCTTCAAATAATTCCACTTATTTCTGTCATACTCTCCCACCGCTTAAATTTCCCAACGGTAACTCTGATCAATTGCCAATTTCCGTCCCAGTAAATCGTCTCAATCGAGCCAATTGAAGAGCACTCACTGGCGTATTTTTTCTTCTCTTTGCCTCGCCATCAACCTTTTCCCTCCCACTAAACACCGCCGGAAGTGGCCCCGCATGTATCCGGCTCGAATCGATGCTTGCCCTAACATTCATTCACTGTTCTCCACCCACACATACTCACATCTCGATTGCTCACGAATGCAGCATCACCTTTGTAAATTGGAGAAGCAAAAAAAATTCAACGAATAAAACGACGATGAATGGAATGTTTTATCAAAAGTCAAATGTTTGAATTTCATTAAAAACTTTTGCCCCCCTTCCTCCACCTCCAATCACCATGCTCTTTCACTCACCATGATTGGTACAGGTGGGTTTACAACCCCCCCTTTTCCCTTTGTAAGCCCAGTGGAAATCCTCGACAACTAGCACGTTCACATTTGTAGTGTTCTTGTTCGGCGCCATCTTCTTGTAAAGAGATTTTGGCGCTTTATTTTGCCCGCACTAGTAGTTCATGGGGATCCAACTCAAAGTCGAGACTTACACGGTGCTCTCTAGCGAGAGAATGCAATTGGGTGCTTCATTCAACACTCGCGAGCTGGCGAATAGTTTCACGATTCGAATCCTGTGAGGGTTAAAGTTGCTGAAAAGAAACGGTGAGCGCACAAACTTGCAAGTTTTTGGAGAAACTTCAAGCGAGGACTCAGCACTACAATCTTTTTTCGTTTTTTTTGTATTTTTTCAGAATGGTTCGCACGACTACACTCTTCTATTTCCCTTTTTCCGAGTGGCCCACCCGACTATTCCCTTATTTTTCCCTTTTTCAGAGTGGTCCGCACGACTATTCTCTAATTTTCCCCTTTTTCAGTATGGTCCGCACGACTATTCTCTTATTTTTCCCTTTTTCAGAGTGGTCCACACGGCTATTCTCTTAATTTTACCTTTTCAGAGTGGTCAAAACGGCTATTCTCTTATTTTTCCCTTTTTCAGAGTGGTCCGAACGGCTATTATCTTATTTTTCCCTTTTTCAGAGTGGTCCACACGGCTATTCTCTTAATTTTACCTTTTTCAGAGTGGTCCGCACGACTATTCTCTAATTTTCCCCTTTTTCAGTATGGTCCGCACGACTATTCTCTTATTTTTCCCTTTTTCAGAGTGGTCCACACGGCTATTCTCTTAATTTTACCTTTTCAGAGTGGTCAAAACGGCTATTCTCTTATTTTTCCCTTTTTCAGAGTGGTCCATACGACTATTCTCTTAATTTTTCCTTTTCCAGATTGGTTCGCACGGCTATTCTCTTATTTTTCCCTTTTTCAGAGTGGTCCACACGGTTATTCTCTTTATTTAACCTTTTCAGAGTGGTCAAAACGGCTATTCTCTTATTTTTCCCTTTTTCAGAGTGGTCCGAACGGCTATTATCTTATTTTTCCCTTTTTCAGAGTGGTCCACACGGCTATTCTCTTAATTTTACCTTTTCAGAGTGGTCAAAACGGCTATTCTCTTTTTTTTCCCTTTTTCAGAGTGGTCCACACGGCTATTCTCTTAATTTTACCTTTTCAGAGTGGTCAAAACGGCTATTCTCTTATTTTTCCCTTTTTCAGAGTGGTCCGCACGACTATTCTCTTATTTTTCCCTTTTTCAGAGTGGTCCGCACGACTATTCTCTTATTTTTCCCTTTTTCAGAGTGGTCAAAACGGCTATTCTCTTATTTTTCCCTTTTTCAGAGTGGTCCACACGGCTATTCTCTTAATTTTACCTTTTCAGAGTGGTCAAAACGGCTATTCTCTTATTTTTCCCTTTTTCAGAGTGGTCAAAACGGCTTTTTTCTTATTTTTCTGTTTTTCAGAGTGGTCCACACGGCTATTCTCTTATTTTTACCTTTTCAGAGTGGTCCGCACGGCTATTCTCTTATTTTTCCCTTTTTGAGAGTGGTCCGCACGACAATTCTCTTATTTTTCCTTTTTTCAGAGTAGTCCACACGGCTATTCTCTTAATTTTACCTTTTCAGAGTGGTCAAAACGGCTATTCTCTTATTTTTTCCTTTTTCGGAGTGGTACACACGACTACGCTTTTCTATTTCCCTTTTCAGAGTGGTCCGCATTATTACACTCTTTTCCCCCGTTTTGGTTAACTTTTCTCAAGTATTTATTAACTAAGTTATTATTTGACATTTGAAAGAAATCTCAAATCCCAACAATAATATGACCTGCCTCCAAAAGGGTTCAAGCCCCGAAGCCAGTTCAGAGTTCAAAAAAGGGGAAAAACTTTCAACAGTTTTCCCCCCATCCTCCCAACGTTCCTGGAGGCTACATTTTATCCGACTCTCCGTCCAATTAGTGTAATTCATGGATCTTCCCCCCACCCTCAACGAGGCAAATTTTCAAGCATAAACTTCCCCGTGGAATGCGACACAACGGCATCTTTCGATTTAGTTGAATAAATAATGGCGAATGGCCAAGCAAAAACAGCTGTAAGAAGTTGTTTATTTTTTTTTCGTCTTCTGCGGACGGGGAAAACTTGTCTCAACTCACCTCAACAACTCTTCTGGCGGCCGAGGTGTATTTGGGTGTCAACAACTGGTTTGCAAATTTGGAGTCCAAAAAGGCTGAAGTTAAACTTGAACAGTTTCGCTCGCCCGTCATTGGCCATGTCGATTGTGCGGAGGAAAGTTTTTAATTACTTTTGGATTGTATTTCAGAAACCTAATTTTGCAGCGAATCATTTTTTTTGGAAATTTGATGGTGGAACAGCTGGCAATTTGTGGGAAGTCGATTTGATTTCAATTTAGAAGTATTCGAAATAATGATGACTGCGATCAATTTGGTAGTTTTCATAAAAAAATAATTTAAAAAATAGTTCCAAAACACACATTTATGTTAAATTAACCAACAACTCGCTGATTCGATTATGATTTCCTCAACCTATCCCAAGAATATAATGACTTCCTCAACCATGTCATGGTCAATTAGAAACTTTGCCTGTTGCTCGCCAGGGAACCTGCACCCCACAGTCGGTGAGCCAAGTCTCAAAATCTTTAATCTTTAATTAAGCACGGTAAATAACCTTTTCCGGAAGCCTGCTGCTTTAATGAGTTTCAGAATGGTTGTGAAACAAGGCACCACTGACTACCAACTAACTGTGAGCGAAGATCCAAACAACAGGATAAAAAATAGTAACACAGTTTGTTGTCGTTATGATCTTTTGCCACAATTTTACCAATGTACCAAAATATAATCGATATTGAAATAAGAATTCCAACAATAAGTATTGGTTTATTTTATCAATTTCTTGTAATTTCCTTGATAATTGTAAGTGTAGCAAATCAATTAAAGCGATTTATTCTTGCACGTAGTTCCTCTTATTTTATCAATGTTTGGAAAATTGCAAATTTACATACAGGGAAACCTACCGGCATAGGAGTTTCAAGTTTAGGACCTTGTATGAAACTCAATCAACAAAAATAATTCTCAATCGGAGAAGGCGTCTTTAAGGGTCAAAACATAGCCTTAGTGGAAATATTAGGGGAATCGGTACAGAATTGGCGATTTTTGTAGGACAATATTATAATTTTCATGTGATTTGAATTACTACTATTGTATTTAAAAAAGTGCCATTTTGTTCTACAAAATATCGTAAATTTTCTACAGGGCTTTGTTATGACCATCAAAGACGCCTACTCTGATTAATAATTGAATAACCGAACTTTTTATAATAAATTTTCATGTTTATGAGGTCAAAAACTTAAAATCCGATGGGTTTCCCGGCATGAATTTGGTTAATGTTTCGAAAATCGCATATTTTTTCAAGCAGTATCGACCACGAACGATCCGTGAAACTTTTTGCAAAATGGATTAAATTACTTATTTTAATATACTTACATTCTTCACAAAACTCCAAAAAATACAATAATTTACTTTAAAAAGAATACACAAAATTTCTAATCTTATTCGATTCAATTTACCAGTTCTGAATTTTTAAACAGTTTATTTTGAAAAAAAGCATATTTTTCTCACTTCCTACTGAGCTTTACTAACTTGTTATCAATTTTATTAGAAGCTGTATTTCAACGTCAAAGTGCTGTAATACAAAAAAAAAGTTTTAAAGCATTCATGGAAAAAAGGATTTTCACCATTCTTTAAATATTCAAAATGTGTAATTGTCAAAAAATTTGGAGAGGGTTCACAATCGATTGCACATGTTTTAGAGTGATGAATAATAAAATAAAAAAATCTTCTTCTTTGATTGACAAAAACATTAAAAAGTAGAGAAAAACTAATGCGTCCATCCCTGCATTTCCCAAGAATTTTCCAAAAAAAGTGTCATCGTGGTTAATGGATGGTCCCTAGAAATCTCAATATGGACTGTGTTATAGATCTGGAAATGCTTAATAACAGTAAAAATGGGTAACACGATACAATAGTCCTTGTAATCAGGATTCAGTGTCTTAATACTCAAACAGAAAAAAAAATCAGCATCAATTTGGCTTTTAAATGATGACGGTTGAAATGCCTAGTTTTTTAATACATAATTTTGTATTTTTATTCATTTTCAAAACATTTGGTGTTATTTTTAAGTATGTTTGTATTATCTTTTATTCGATTTTTTATAATTTATTCTGTTTCCTTAGGTACCGGTACCAGGGCGAATCGGGACAAATATAACGAAATGCACAATGAAACTTTGTTCGAAGTGGTTACTTTTGTCCCTAATCACGAAACCGAGGTTCGTTTTCTGATATCTCGTGATGGTGGGACGATACGACCCCTTCCATTTTTTAACATTTGAAAAAATACATGTTTTTCAATACAGTGAATGAGATGGAAATTTGGTGACAAAGGGACTTCTATGAAAAATTGTACGCCCGATTTTATGACGTACTCAGAATTCCAAAAAAACTTATTTTGCAGCGAAAAAAATACGAAAATAGTTTCAAAAATTCTGCCATTTTTAGTTACTTGACTGTACAAAATATGGGAAATGTCATATTATGGGAAATTTAATGTGCTTTTCGAATCTGCAGTAACCCATTGGGGTCATTTTTCATTCAGAATAAATTGTTTAAATTTAAAATTTCATTTTTTTAATATTGCAGGGTTAGTTTTTTAGAGCAAGCTATACAAATTTTTATACAAAAACATAAGGGGTTATTTTACAAAAAAAAGTTCAAAAAAAGTAAACGGCCAACGACGACCAACTTTTTCAAAACTTTTTTTTTCGTGAAATCTCGATAACTAATGGATGATTACAAGCAAATCCCTTACGATTATACATTTTTGTAATTATCTGCGCTACAACTTTGTAGACCGTTGTGACACTCTTAAAAATAACCCTGCAAAGTTATGAAAATACGAAATTTTAAAAAGTTTTTTTTTTTGTCCAGAATGTAAAAAAAATTCTGTGTTATCGTAGATTTTAAAATTACATTGAATTTCCCATAATATGACATGTCTCAGAAATTTATACGGCCAAGAATCGAAAAATGGCAGAATTTTTTTAAACTATTTTTGTAGTATCTTTGATGAAAAATATGTCTTTTTTTCGGAATTCTGAGTACGCCATTAAATCGGGCGTACAATTTTTCATAAAAGTTTCTTTGACAAGAAATTTTTACCTCATCACCATTTTAGGCTGAAAATTATTGAAAAACACGACTTTTTCGCATGTTCAAAAATGGAAGGGTTCGTCACGAGATATTGAAAAATGGAACTCGGATTCGTGATCAGGGACAAAAGTTACCTCTTAGGAAAAATTTACACGCAAATCAAAGAGGGGTTGGGGCAACTGCTGTGTGAGTTAGCGGAAATTGACCCGTTAAAGAAGATAACTTGAAAAATATGTGTTATACCAAATTCTAAACTCAAATAAAATTTAACATTGATTGAATGTTATGTTCATTTTTCTTTTTTTCGCTCTATTTTCAGAAATTATCGATTTTTATTTAATAAAAAAAATAAAATAAATAAATTTATTTATAAGAAACTTATTCAATCTGAATTACATTGGATAAAGAATTGTGGTTGATTTAAAATCTGGGGCACAACAAAGTACATAAATTTCCTATATTGATCATAATTAGAAATACCGTAACCAACAGTGGAACAATCGGACCGCGCACTGGACTCACGATCCAGTGGTCACCGGTTCAAATCCCGAGGAGGAAGCAAAAAATTCTAATTGTAAATATAGGTATTCGGTGCCCTCTCCCCGTGCTATACCTCCACTCTTAGGAGACCCGGGAGGTGGAGTCTTATCGCAAAGAGAACGATACACGCCTGTGGATCCGTTGACGAAACCGCAAGGTTTAAGAGGGCCACATTATGAGGTGTTACGTCGATTCCATTCCGTCCGTTACTAACAGTGGAAAAAAAAATCATCTCCAAACTTTCACTGCTATTCTTTCCGTCGCGAGATTGTGACATTATCTTTTTCTCTTTCATTCCCACATTCACAATTATCCCTTTGAACAGAACGTATCCACAAAAGCCGCCGTTTAACGAGACGTTATCCGTGGTCGGTTCCCAATCCCTCTCTCGCGTTCTTTTATTGCGGTTTTTGGAGAAAATAAAAGAATCTTGGATGAGTATGCGCGAACGAGGACAAGAGAAGAAGTGATTGTAAGAAAATGATCTTGCTGTCAAGCACGAGATAAAAGAATAGAACCCACAAACTATAGTGACGGTCTCTAAACGCTCTGAAATTTTGGTGGAGGAATCCATCAAATGATAGTTTTTCTATCACTCATTAGCAACACCCACTTTCAGTTTTTGAGCAACATTGACGAATTTAATTCTAAATATTTTTTCTCAAGTTTCTTAGCTACAAATACGTCAAACGAGCATGAAATCAACTGATTTTCCTCTGTTCCCACATTTCCTTTCCACCGGCACAAAAACCGGAAACTGGCGTTACGGGGGCTCGATAACAACTCCCCGCACAAAGAACCTAAAGACACTTCCGGTGGCGGTGGAGGTTCCAGAAGAAACGTGAATGTTTTTGTAGCAAATCGGGGTTCTGTGTACCGACAACAACACTATCCAAAGCCACCACGGAATGAGCCCCGAAACGAACCCGGCGAACCTCATTAGCATTTTCATTAGCGACGATCTAATTGAATGTTTTATTGCTTGTTGCTGCCACCCATTTTGCATTTGGACGGTAGAGAAGAAGAAGGGGGAAGGTGGGAGGTTGGTTCGGAGTTGATTGCCTTTCTTGATTTCCTCTGACAGCGAGGAGCTTTGCTGAACCTGGCACCTGGGCACGGCTGCGGATGATTGATTGAACCTCGTCTGCCAGAGCCAGCACCAAGAACCACGGAAATCGATGTTTCCGCGAGGCAGCAGGGGAAAACTCAAACGAGCTAATCAAACACGAAACCTAGATGCAGCTAATCGAGGAAGAAAGTGTGCGGAAGAGTAATGTTCCCCGTGTTTGATGATAATGAAAATGTTTCCGTGGGTTGTTCTGTTGAGATTCAGGCTTATGTGAGGCTGAATAAGCTTAAATAATCAATTGCAGTTTTAAATCGATGATGAATAAATTTCCAAAATAGTTGTTTTCAATGTATATTTATCATTCCACCTCATAAATTTAATTTTGTTTATGTCCTTAGAGTCTATTGATCTTACAAATAGGCCTTTTGGCTAGCTTTCAAAGGAAACCATTTCTAATACTATTAAATTCTAATGGACTCTCGCAAGCTCTCTGTCTCCATCTTAATTCCCATTGCCCCAAAATATTTCCAAGCAACAAACCTGCCTCCATAACTCGAGCCTAAATTTACTTCGTAAGCAAATTGACTTTGCCAGCAGGCGTTCATATTCCAGAAGTGCACATCAGCTTTGAATCCCTTGCCAGTACTAATTGCACCAGAGTGCGGATTACCAAAGTTTTAATTGATGCACTTTTCCCTTCTCCCTCTCTCCCTCATTCAAACCAGCAGCCCGCCCCTGGTGATAGTCAACCCGCACGACACAGACGACACAGCAGCAACGGGCGCAAATCTCTAATTCAGTTCGGTCTTTTTGTTTCTCGATTAGAAAGTTAGTCCCCATTTTCAGTTCGATGCAGCAGCCAACTCAAGTCGCTACTTGCATGCAAATTTGCTCACTACTGAGAACTACTGCTGCAAAATCGTGTCGCCCAAATAATTTGCAACCCAGATTTGGCTCTCGAGTTTCGGCAATTAAAGCGCACTGTTAAGGGGCGCGGCACCAGGTTTTAACCACTTTTGGCTGGTGCCGATGAAATGGTGATACGGAAAATATCAACTTGAGGAAATATTGAGTTTCATTTTTGTAAGTTCACGAGCCTTTCAAGGGTGATTTTGAACTTAATTAATGAAATTCCTGATTATGTTTTGATATTTAGATTATTTTTCTCATTTTAAATAAATTTTTATAGTTTATATAATGCTTACAAATGTTGTAGTGCACAATGAATTTCCTTGTTTTTCCATGAGAATTTGGGATTTTTGGAAATTGAGAATTTGTAAATTTGGGAACCTAGATATTTATGCATATGAGAATCTATGAATTAAGGACGTATTAGACTATCACAAACAAGCAAACAAACTCGCAAGCAAACAAACTTTTTGACAGTTTGGCAGTTTGCCTGCTCTGTTTGTTTGCCTGCATTTGTTTGCAGAAACGTCAGGTTTGTGAGTTTGGCAAACTGTCAAACACAAACGAGTTTGTTAGTTTGTTTGCCATAGTCTAATAGCTCCTTTAGGACATTTGAGGAACCAGGAATTTGGGAATAAATAAAATTATGATATAAAGAATCTGGAAATTTCGAAATCCAAGAATCTTGGAATTTCGTATTTTCTGAATTTATGATTCGTGGTATCTGAGAATCGTATTGAACTTGAAAATATGGGAATTAGGAAATCTTGGAACTTGAAAAAAGAAGTATTTGGAAATTTTGATTTTTGAAACGTGGGAATTTGAGAATCAGGCAATTAGAGAATTTAAGAATTTGGGATTTTTGGAATTTAGGAATCTGAGGTATTAAGAATTTAGGAATTTGGGAAGTTGGCATTTCAGGAATTCTGATATCTGGGAATCTATATTTTTTCAATTCAATTCAATTCATTTTATTTACCGAAATAACAATTTTACATCTTGTGTGTTTGGCTGGTTCACAGAGATATGGTGTTCCTTGCAACTATTTCTTTTTCATTTACCGCTTGGTAACAGAAGGTTGATAGTCAAAAACTAGGGAAAATTTGGCCAAAAAAGGGAATCTATAATAGTTGTTCGGGCCGGCACGTTGGCCCCACGGAAAAAGGCGGAATGTTCTCGGGTGGACTGTAGCCGCCAACAATAGTTATGAATAATTTTGTAATTTGAGAATTTAGAAATTTAGAAATTAAGGAATCTGAATGCCTAAGAATTTGGGATTTTTGGGAAAATGGAACTAGGAAATCGGAATTTTAGACTCGTTATTTAGAATTAAAGATTTTTGGAATTTTGAGAATAACTAAATTTGGCCACATTAAGAATTTAGGAATTCTGGAATCGGGATTTTTTTTAAATTGATTTGGGAGTTTGGAATTTCGAGAATTTTGTAATTTGGAAATTAGCGAAGTTGGAAATATGAGGTTTTGGGATTTTTGGAATAATGGAATGTGAGTATTTAGGATATTGGAATTTTAGGAATTTCAATATTTTATAATTTGAGAATTAGCGATAAAATAAGAGAATGTGGGAATTTAAGTAATTTAGGTAATTTAGGTAGGGGAATCTAACTAAATAGTGTCTCTATTGTTCCCATATCAGCAATTTGAACATCAATTACGGTTTACAGAAAGCATTTTCAACAGAAATTGAGTGATAAATTGATGATCTAAATTTGGGAATCTGGGAATTTCAGAACTTGAGATTTTATGAGTTTGAGGATAAGGAAATTTGGGAACCTGGGTATCTATGAGTCTGAAATAATAAATTTGGAAATAAGTGAATTCGTGATATAAGGAATTCTAGAATCTTGGAATTTTGGATTTTCGGATTAATTTTTATAAGTATCCGAGAATCTGGGAACCAGAGAATATGGGGATTAGGGAATTTGGGATTTAAGGAATTTAGGTAATTGGAAATTTGAGAATTTTGAAACGTTGGAATTTGAAAATCTGGAAATCAGGCAATTTAAAAATTTAGGAATTTAGGATCTGAGAAACTTGAGAATTCTGGTTTTTCAGAAACTGGGATTTGGTAATTTGGAAATTTAGGAACCCGTGTGTATGTGAATGTAAGATTATTACACCCAAAGGAAAAATATATATCAAAATCTGCAACAGTGGATTTGCTGCAGAAAATGTCATATTTTATAACATTTTTTGCAGCAAGCCCCTAGATCATTTTTGCCCGCGTGTAAACATTTCAGCGATCTGCAGTTCTCACCAACACATATAACACTGGCCCGTCCCCGAGCAACACTCCAAAGAGAAGCATATGTTGGTGCTCTTTTACTCACTGTTCATCAAGCGTCCATGGCGCGGTGGTAGCGTGTCGGATCAATAACCAAGAAGTTAGTGGTTCAATCCTCGTTCTGTAAAGGGTTTTTTTTGTGAAATACAACCAAAAAGCCGTCGGTAATGTCGATAATTGTCGGTAACGGGCAAAAATGTCATACCCCTATATCGCAAAAAATGCATGAGGACAGTTTTCATGCAGATTCTTATATACTTTCATGCCGCCATGCATCACAATCATGCGACTGCCAGTTGGGTGTAGGAATTTGAAAATTTTGGAATTTTCAGGAATCTGAAACTTTAGGTGAATGGAAATTTGAGAAGCTAGGGAATCCGGATTTTTGGATTGGGACCATCCATAAACCACGTGGACACTTTAGGGGGGGAGGATGGCGATTGTCCACGATCCATACATAAAAGTTTTTTTTTGTATGGAGAATTGTCCACGAGGAGAGTAGGGGGGGGGGGGGGTAACAGATTCCCAAAAAAATTTCCACGTGGTTTATGAATGGCCCCATTCGGAAATTGAGGAATTTTCGGATCTGGGCAAAAATTTTGATAATTTCGAATTTCAGATTTTTTTTATAGCTGGGAATCTGGAAAATTGGTAATTTGAGATTTGGGAATTTGGAAATTTAGGAACCTGAGAACCTGGGAATTTGGGATTTGGGAATTTGGGAACCTGGGAATGTGGGATTTTTAGGATTCTATAAATTAGGGTGTATGGAAATTTGAAAAACTAGGAATACGGGATGTTTGGATTCGGAAATATAGGATCTTTTGAAACCTGGGAAACTGGCAGTTTGAGAATTTGAGATCTTAAAAATTTGTAGCTTTTTGGAATTTAGGAATATGAAAATAAGAATTTTGGTTATTTTTTGGAAGCTGGGAATCTGGAAAATTGGTAATTTGGGATTTGAAAGTTTGGAAATTTAGGAACCTGAGAACCTGGGAATTTGGGATTTTCAGGAATCTGGAAACTGGGAATCTGGAAATTTGAGAAACTAGGGATTTGGGATGTTTGGATTCTGAAATCCAGGAAGCTGGGAATCTGGAAATTTAGGAACCTGAGAACCTTAGAGTTTGGGATATTTAGGAATCTGGAAATTTGGGATTTTCAGGAATCTAGAAATCTGGGAGTTTGGAAATTTGAAAAACTAGGGAATTGGGATTTTTGGATTCGGAAATTTAGGAATTTTCGGAACCTGGAAAACTGGCAATTTGAGAATTTTTTTTTTTGAATTTTTGGAATCTAGGAATAAGAAAATAAAAATTTTGGTTATTCAAGAATCTGAGAATATGGGAACTAAGGGAATTGGGAATTGGGAAAATTTAGGATTTCAGTTTTTTTTAATGTGGGAACCTGGAAATATGGCAATTTGGGATGTTGGAATTTGAAAATTTAGGGGCCTGAGAACCTGGGAATTTGGAATTTTTGGGAATCCAGGAATTTGGGATTTTTTGAAATCTAGAAATATTGGTGTTTGGAAATTTGAGAAACTAGGGAATTGGGA
This sequence comes from Culex pipiens pallens, assembly GCF_016801865.2. Lineage (NCBI taxonomy): Eukaryota > Metazoa > Arthropoda > Insecta > Diptera > Culicidae > Culex > Culex pipiens. The sequence continues at coordinate 35,639,325 of NC_068937.1, read as the reverse complement.
TTTTGGATTCGGAAATTTAGGAATTTTCGGAACTTGGGAAACTGGCAATTTGAGAATTTGAGAATATAAAAATTTGTGAATTTATGGAATCTAGGAATTTGAAAATAAGAAACTAAGGCAACTGGGAATGGCGAAAATTTTGATAATTTCGAATTTCTGATTTTTTTATAGCTGGGAATTTTGAAAATTGGTAATTTGGGATTTGGGAGTTTGGAAATTTAGGAACCTGAGAACCTGGAAATTTGGGATTTATAGGGATCTGGAAATCTGGGAACCTGGAAATTTGAGAACCTGGAAATTTGGGAACCTGGGAATATAAGATTTTTAGGAATCTGGAAATTAGGGTGTTTGGAAATTTGAGAAACTAGGAATACGGGATGTTTGGATTCGGAATTTTAGTTTTTTTAGGAACCTGGGAAACTGGCAGTTTGAGAATTTGAGAACTTAAAAATTTGTGGCTTTTTGAAATTTAGGAATTTGAAAATAAGAATTTTGGTAATTCAAGAATCTCAGAATTTGGGAACTAAGGAAATTGGGAATGGGGAAAATTTTTAAAATTTCGAATTTCAGTTTTTTTTGGAAGCTGGGAATCTGGAAAATGGTAATTAGGGATTTGGGAATTTGGAAATTTAGGAACCTGAGAACCTGGGAATTTGGGATTTTCAGGAATCTGGAAATTTGCGTGTTTGGAAATTTGAGAAACTAAGGATTTGGGATGTTTGGATTCGGAAATCCAGGAAGCTGGGAATCTGGAAAAATGGTAATTTGGGTTTTGGGAATTTGGAAATTAAGGAACCTGAGAACCTAAGAATTTGGGATATTTAGGAATCTGGAAATTTGGGATTTTTAGGAATCTAGAAATTTAGGTGTTTGGAAGTTCGAAAAACTAGGGAATTAGGATATTGGATTCGGAAATTTAGGAATTTTCGGAACCTGGAAAACTGGCAATTCATTTTTTTTTAATTTTTGGAATCTTAATAAGAAAATACAAATTTTGGTTGTTCAAGAATCTGAGATTATGGGAACTAAGGAAATTGGGAATTGGGAAAATTTGGGATTTCAGTTTTTTTAAATGTGGGAATCTGGAAAAATAGTAATTTGGGATTTCGGAATTTGAAAATTTAGGGGCCTGAGGACCTGGGAATTTGGATTTTTTTGAGAATCTGGGAATTTGGGATTTTTTGAAATCTAGAAATCTAGGTGTTTGGAAATTTCAGAAACTAGAGAATTGGGATTTTGGATTCGGAAATTTAGGAATTTTCAGAACCTGGAAAACTGGCAATTTGAGAATTTGAAAATTTAAAAATTTGAACATTTTTGGAATGTGGGAACTTAAAAACAAGGTTTTTGGTTATTCAAGAATCTGAGAATTTGGTAATTAAAGAAATTGGATTTTCTGCAATCTTGAAATTTGAGAATCTGCAAATTTGGAAACATGAGGATTTGGGATTATTGGAATGTGGCAATTTGAGAATTTGGGAAATCAGGATTTTAGAAATTCAGATAGTTGAGAATCTGGGAATTTGGGGTTTTAATAATCCGGGAATGTGAGGATTGAAGTATTTGGGATTATAGGAATTTTGGGAATTCTGGAATTTGATAACCTGAAAAGCAGAAATTTGGTAATGTTGCAATCTGTGATTTATTCAATCTGGTATATTTGATCTTGAAGATTTTGGTAATATAGGAAATTTGTAAATTTTCTGATCTAAGAAATTTGAAATTTTGAAATTTGGCCATTTGGATATTTGGCAATCCAGGAAAAAAGAAATTATTTTTTATGATTTTTTTTATTTGTGATTTTGGGAACCTGGGAATTTGGGAAGAAGGGTTGTGAATTGGTGAATTATGGATTTGAGAAACTTGGAAATCCGAGATTTTTTGAATTTTAAATTAAGGAATTCGATAATTAGAAAATTGGGAATTGGAGAACATGAGTATCTGGGAGTCTGGAAATTTATCATAAATCTTGGAATTTCTGAACCTGGAAGTGTAGGTTTCGATAATTAGGCATTTCACGATGCAATAAAGTTTAATATTGAAAGAGACAAACTTACATCTTTTTGATGTAATTTTACTTAAATTAATGAACTAAAAAGATTATTGTACAACTTTTGTAAAGAAAACATCAATTTCTGGTAATATTTTTTTTTCTCCAGATCTTTTGCAATATTTTTAAGAGGGTGGTGGGGGGAGGGGGGAATATTTTTAAAATGAAATTTTTATTGGACTAACAATTTCGCACGTTTTCAAAGATGTTTAATTTTTTTCCAAACTCTAATTCTGTCAACATTCTCAGAGGTAATATTGGCATGATTTTTTTTACAGTGCAGATCGAAACTTGAAACAAATGTTTTGTTTTTTTGCTTTCATTTCCTGATGAAAATTGACAATTAAGAAGAGCTTTTTCCTTTCCGTGCACCAACTACAGCAGTAAAGGAGCGAGTGACTTAAATTAGCAACTTTTTCATCCGATTTCCGTTGGACCAATTTCGCCAAATGGCTAGATATCATTTTATTGCCCAGGCTTGAGTTGTGCGTTACTAAGAGAGGAGAGTATATCCGTTTGCGACCCAAAAACACAAACTGCTGTCGCCTTATCGGTCCCCAAGGAGACTGTCGCTGTCGCTGGTTCTTATCCTCCTTAAGGAGCAAGTGGGGTGGGGCCATAAAGCAGTGTGTCCCAGTGCCCGGAATTGGGTTCCGTTGCATATTTATTAACCATTACTGAGTTTTTTCTTCTCTTTTTTTGTTGACGTCAGAGAAGTCCTGAAGGAGTTTGGAGTTGCCAAATTGGGGTCCACTGGAATAAATTTCCGTCAAGGTTGTTTGTGAATCTTATAATTGCAACAATTTCTAGCATTGTGTTCCTTTTGAAAAGTTTAAGCTGGAAACCCTCGAGCAATCAACGCAAGAGAAAAAGAAAAAAAAGTTAATCAGTTCAATAAAAGAGCTTTTTAGATATACATATATTTCCCTTCAAATTGGAAATAATTTCCCTCTTGCAGCTCCAGTTACGCCCTGGGGCGATTTTTGCAAATTGATATGACTCCACAACGAAAAGAAGATGGTAAAAATCAGAAAAGCTTGAAAATGAAAAGCTCCAGAACGGCAGAGAAGCTTAACGTTGTTGCGAACTCAATTTGAAAGGGAATTGGCAGGCAGTCTTTGTGAAGCGCTCACTAATTTGCATGCGTGATTCGAGAAGAATGAAATGATGTTTCCCCCTTTCCACCCCCCATAAAATAAGCTTATTGTAATGCAAAAATAGGCTTTCACTTCCGCGTTGCATTTGCTTTCGTTTCAGCATAAATATTTAATTTCGTTAACTTCCACTTTTTCCGACTGGCATCACATCAACAAAAAACTGCTTTTTTTACTTCCATACAAAAAAAATCATTTCTGATGTGCTGACCCACGACCACCCACGCCACACTATGTTCACGGGCCTGTCACGCACAACCATCACCAAGCTGAGAGTTACAATAGCAAAAGCATAAAAGCATTTCGCAGAGCATTAACAATGCGTCAGTTTTGGCCGGCCTACCGGAAGCTGTTTTTTGTGTGCGAGTGTTTGTGTGCATGTTTTTAAGTCTCTCTCTGGGTTCGCTGTTTTTCACGTATAAAAAGAGAGCTCGAAAATTTAAAAATATTTTATGTAAGATTCAGAAGGATTTATTAAATATTTTTTATATATTTATAAAAACTGTAGTGGCAAGCGATGTTGCCTCTCACACCGATGAGCTTAGTTAGTTTTTTTCTTTCTTAAATTAGTAGCATTAAAAGATTTCAACATTCAACAATGAAGTTAACAAATTGAAAGTAGTCAAGAAATCTATACTCTTGAACTAATACCCAAAATATTCAAGCTTATCGGACCAAAAGAGAATATATTTTGTTTGTTGATTGAATTCCTGGCCAACACAAAAGGAGATAAGCACTTTTGAAGGCTTGAACATTTTTTTTATCAGGCTTTAGGTAACATTTTCACAAAACTCGAAAATTATTTAAATGCAAATTTCTAAGAATTTTCAAGATAGTTCCAGCTGCCAAATGCTCTTACGCCCTTTTTCAAATATTGCTCCAGATTTTGTTTATTTGTTTTGTTCATTTTTTCATTTCAATAGAATGCAAAGTTGAGCAATTCTCTACGAAGTTGGTCAATTTCGGTCATTAATATTTATTTTGTTTTTGGTTCACCCATACATGTCTCCAGACAATTTTGGCAGTCGTTCATACAAAAATAGTACGTAAAGTATGTAAAAAAAGTATTTGGGCGCTTTGCACATTTTGTGATGGAACATGTGAACAATTTAAAGTTTGACAGAAACCTAGTACTACGTTTTGTTCTCAAACTCATGCCAAACATTTTGCTACAAAAATCTCATGAATAGATGATTTCTATAAAAAGTTGTATAACAAATACTACTACAAAAATCAAAAAAGGTGCAAAAAAAATTTGTACACCTTTCGAAAAATTAACATAAATAAAGTTATTTGTTGACAAATCACCATATATCCAGTCTTCCATTTCCAAATAGGCATCCTTGACTGATTAAAAAAATAATTTGGATTGAATATAAAGTTTAATAACTACTCAGTATAAAAGTTTCTATAACTCTGGAAATTCTATATAAAACTTATCTAAACTTAATTTTGCAATTTTTCAATTTAGCTAAACTTCAATATATTACCATAGAATTGTTAAATAAACATTTTGGAGTGGGTATAACACCGTTTTAGAAGTCTTAGCATCGAAAGAATAGATTTTTCGTTGGAATTTTGTACCAACCCGGAATTACGTCGTCGGAAAATCCACCGGCATCCAAACCGGTCAACGATTTACAAGTCAACCTATGTGGAATCGGAAAGGGCATAAAATATCCGATCTTTTGATACCAAAACATCTAGGTTTTCTATAAAACCCACAGTTATAAAAACCTGAGCAAAAAGTAAGTTTGATCCACGAGAACAAAAATTACGAAATTCCATACATTTTTGGCAAATTGCTCAAACGAAACCATAACAACATTTTTACCTAGATGTTTAAAAACGTGAGTTTTATAGAAAACCTAGATGTTTGGGTATCAAAAGATCGGAAATTTCATGCCCTTTCCGAAAGCACATATGTTGACCTGTGAATTGTGGACCGGTTCGGATGCCGGAAGATTTACCGACGACGCATTTCCGGGTTGGTACGAAATTGCATCGAAAAATCTATTCTAGCGATACAAAGTCCCCCAAAACGGTGTTATACCTTCTCCAAAATGTTTATTTAGCAATTCTATGGTAATATATTGACATTTAGTTGAATTAAAAGTTTGCAAAATTAAGTTTAGTAAGTTTTATATAGAATTTCCAGAGTTATAGAAACTTTTATACTAAGTAGTTAGTAAACTTTACATTCAATCCAAATTATTTTTTTAATCAGTCAAGGATGTCTATTTGGAGTTGGAAGACTGGATTCATGGTGATTTGTCAATAAAAAACTTTATTTATGATAATTTTTCGGAAGGTGTACAAACTTTTTTGCACCTTTTTTATTCTTGTAATAGTATTTGTTATATAACTTTTAATATAAATCATCTTTTCATGAGCTTTTTGTAGCAAAATGTTCGACATGAGTTTCTGAACAAAACGTAGTACTAGGTTTCTGTCAAACTTTTTAATTGTTTATATGTTTCATCACAAAATGTGCATAGTGCCCAAGGGGTAAATACTTTTTTTACATACAGTATATTCAAAAATAGGCCAATGACCCGAATTTGAGCAAAATCCTTTTAGAGGAACCTAGGGATTTTTTTGGGGTTTTATATTTTAATCAAATTAATCTCATCCGTTGAAAAAAAAATCACAATTTCTGATGATACCCAAAAATGAAATCGAAAAATGAAAAAAAACGAATTTCAAACATGGCCAAAATTTAAAAAAAAATAACTTTCATGCCAATGAGTTTTCCTGCATGGATTTTACTCAAATTTCGTCCATCGGCCTAGTTTTGCTTATAGAATCGACCACTGTTCAGAACGATCCGAGTAACTTTTTGCAAAACGGATCCCGCTTGAAAACAAATAAGTTGAAAAAAAAAATTCGTGTGTTTTTGCATTCTCTAAAACATAAGCTTTTTTTTTATTTATGAAAAGAGTTGTTTTCATTATTCTTTGCATTCTTTTAAGCATGAGTAGTACTATAAAATACGAATAGCTTAAGAACATTTTTAAAGCATTTTATTTGAGTTTTTGCATTTCTTCAAACATGAATCATTTTTGAAACTATTTTTGAAGAGATTTTTATCTGAAAATTCACGTTTTTTGTTTTCATTTGAACATGACAGTTTCAACATTTCTCTTTAACAATCATTTTCATTTTAGGTTTTATCTGTTTCAAATAACAAATGAGAAAAATCAATAAACATAATTCCGTGTATTTTTTTTTCTTAGACATTAGCAGATTTTTCATTAAAGACCAGTCATTCTTTGCTTTTGAGCAATATAATTGATTGAATATCTTTATTTTAAAATAATTTAACAAAATTAATTCCATTCTTATTAAACTTTAGCTGCAAAATAAAAATCAGTTTAATTCAAAATAATATAACCAAATATTTTTATTTAAAAAACACCATAATTATTCCGCTCTCAAAATCTTGCAAAGTAACTTCAGCTGGTTTTACAAAAGCAGACTGCATGATATCAGATTTGGGTAAAGTAATTAAAATGTCGTTTACTTTTTTTAATTAAAATATTTGTTTAATTATCAAGACTAAAACTGATTTTTATTTAACAGCCTTTTTTATGAGATTAGCTGAAGCTGTCTTGCAACATAGGGTTATTAAACGGAATTAATTTTGTTTTATTTGTTTTATATGAGGATATAAAATCAATAATTTTAATATCATGATTGAATATTACAATTACAATTAGTTTGACCAAAGCTGAAGTTACATTGCAGCTTGGTTTTTAGAAAGTCGAGAGCACACGAATTTTACAATTATGTAGGGGAAATATACCCATTTTAATCACTCTAAGCCATTCGACCGCTTCTCATCACTTTTGCCGTTTTCCGCTATTAAATCAAAGTTTTCAGATGTATAAACAATGGAGAGTTGCTTGCTTACTTTTATTTGAGCTATTTATTACTTTGGAACAGTCAAAAACACTTTATGGAAGCTGTAGGGTAGGGTAGTCATCAATGAGACACTTTTGGTTTTTAAACTTCAACGATTTTTGTATTTTTTTCATTAGCATTTTTTAAAGAGCTTTTTGTTGCATTTTTTTCTTTTAATGTGTTCTAACATTGACCAAAATATGAGATCGATCCGACCTCTACAGCCAGAGTTATTCAACTGTCTCATTGTAGACGCACTTGGCAGGAACAATGAGACAGCTGGGGAACAATGAGACACTCTATGAAAATCAATAGTTTTCTAGTCAAACATCATGTTTTTATAATGTTTCATTGCAGGTGACTTGCTTTGAACATTTTCAAGCAATTTTGTCAACATGAAACTTCAAATAACAACAGTTATACTAAAAAGTATTTAAATTTCGTAAAATCCATATATTTTACCAAATAACTTTATATTTTTGGTTAAATGAAGTTCAAACTCACTAAATATGCCAAAATTCACTTCCAATTCATGTTTTGAAAGATTTCCATAGATTTTGAAAAGTTTAATGAAGAAAAATCAATGTGTCTCATTGTTACCCATGGGCTGAAAGGAGTGGGGAACAATGAGACAGCCCTGGATTCTGGGTATATTTTAAATTTTGGACAAACCTAATGAAAGGACATTGTAGCCCAACTAATGCCCTGTGAAATGACGAAAAAAATTTGGAGAAATATTAGTTTTTGTGTTAATGGCAGCCTATGAGCGAAAATGTAATTTTTAGTCATAATTTACTTTTACACCCCAGAATCAAACATGTATGAATAACTTTGCAAGGGAGCGTCCATAACCAAAGCCATTATTATGGCAGACGGATGGCAGATGTAGACACACCTTTCCCCCAAATATGAGCCTGATTGGTTGAAACTACGTCTTGTGAGAGCCATTTTATCATTGTTCCCCGTGTCTCATTGATGACTACTCTACCCTAATTCATGATCAAAGTGCTGATAGGCCGATAATAGAAATATGCTGAGAAAGGGTATAGTTCCCCTAATTGTTTTTTTTATTATTTGTTCATGGCATTCGTTGTTTTTTCTCTGCTCTCAGGAAAATAGAGCTTGAGCAAAGTTTCGCCGGTTTCCATTTAATCTGACTCCTAATAGTAATCGCAACCAAAACTTCAAAGCCCACATCGGGCCTCCAAAATGAACATTTCGGCAATAACATTTTCCCTGAAGCATTTTTGTTTTTTTTTTTTTTTTGCATATTTGTTAGTTCCTGTTCCCGAGCCCGACCCGGCGGGAATCTCGCGTCTCGCAAATCATCTAAATTGTCCAAATTATCTGCCAATTTGTTTGCGCTGCTTTCCAGCGAGCAGTCGGGCAAAAATTCATTGAAGCCAGTGGAAAAAAGCAACATTTGAACATTTTATGGGTATTTCATCTCGTTGCCGGAAAATCGCCTGCAGTCATCCTGGGCAATAAAATTTGGCCGGGAAAATTTAGCTCGCCACGGAAAACTCGATTAAGCTTGAATTTTTTTCATCAATTTATTGGAAAACCTTTGTTTTCAGAATTTCAGTTTTCAGTTCTAATTCCAAAAAAAAAACGCCATTGTTCTACCCGGTAGGCTTTCCCAAAAGCTCGTCCTCATCAAAAATAAATGGAAGCACCATAATTGGCACCAATAACATTGGCGGGGCCAGATTGAGACAAAGTCGAGGCAGGATCGTAATAAATATTAAACTACTCGAATTTCGTAAAAGTCCCCCCACCCTTCAAAATGAGGTCCAAACATCGTTCTAAAACCATCAGACAGCAATAAAAGTGGACCCTTAATGAAGTTACCTTTTTTGTCTTGCTCACAAATGTCTGAGTTCGAGGTTTTGGGAGAGGGAGTGAGGAAAAACAGTAAAATGTATCATTTTTCTGCTCTTGTGTGGGAGGAAGGCCATCGCCTGGGTCAGAACGCGGCCGGGGATGGTGGGCCCATTAATCATGAAATCCAATTCCAGCGGGGAGGGATCGTGCCCAGACCATTCGAGAGAGAGAGAGAGGAGATTTTTTGCTGCTGCAATAAAGTGGAATTAAATTAAAATTAATCCAAAACACAATCCACGCGACATTTGCAGCCGAAAAAAGATCGGTTTTTATTGGGAACTTTTTTTTTCTACCAACTCGATTGTTGCATTTTATTTGAAAAGATCTAAAAGCACCTGCTTGCAGCAGCGAAAACAGGAGAATAAATGGACTCTTTTCAAAAGTGACACGATGTTTATTCGTGAGTGCAGTGGAATTTTGGTTGACATTTGAAAAATTTTCAATGTCCGCTGGCCATTGCGGGGTAAATTCAGAGACGGATGGCATTTTTTATCAGTTGAAATGAGTTTTTCACCCGGCTTTTGGGTTGAATTTAATTTGTGCTTAATTTAATAAACTTTTCGATAAAGTCGGTGAGTTTTTGGCTGGCGGTTTGTGGGTTGTGTTTTTGAGAGACAGCCGCAATTTGCCTGGAGTTTATTAGAGCTTTTGGATCAAGTTGAGTTGTAGTATTTTTTTTTTTCAATATTCTATTGAGACAATGCGGAATTAAGATTTTTTAAACAATTGAAATTTTCTTGGATTTTTAAAGTCTGAGCAACTCTCAACCAAAACCGGAAATGGATTTTATTTGTATTTTTTTGGAATCTCGTACGTTTCGCCGAAGGTCGTTTCGCCGAATGGACATTTCACCGAATTAAAAAAAAGATTAAAATTAAAGGTAAACAAAAATATAAAAACACCAAAATTACACGATTCATGTTTGAAAGAATTCAAAAACTCACAGATGTATTCTCATACCCGTTTTTTGTACTTTTTTTTTACTTTTTTTATCCTTTTCTTTTTCTTTTTCTTTTTTTTTCGATTTCCCTTTTTTTTAATTCGGTGAAACGACCTTCGGCGAAATGTCCATTCGGCGAAACGATATTCGGCGAAATGTTCCGCACCCTACAAGTCTCCATACAATTTTGGCAGCTGTCCAAACAAAAATGGTACGTAAATATTTTTAAACAGCTGTAACTTTTGAGTGAATTTTCTGATCAATTTGGTGTCTTCAGCAAAGTTGTAGGTATTGTTGGGGACTATTGAGAAAAAAATAGGTACACTGAAAAAAAAATTGCAGATTTTTTAATCAACTTTTTTTTTACTTAAACTCAATTTCCCAAAATACGTTTTTTTTTTTGAAGATTTTTTGATATGTTTTAGGGGGGAAACATGGGCAAAAAATCTGCCGCCGAGCTATAATTTTTTGAAAAAATAGTTATTTTTGGAAAAAAATCGAAATTTTACGTAAAAACAAATTTGGTGTTATTTTTCAATGCACAACTGAATTTGCAATCGAAAAGTACTTTACAGATTTTTTGATAAAGAGCTCCGTTTTCAAGATATAGTCACCGAAAGTTTGATTTTAGCGAAATATTTGCAGTTTTTCGATTTTTAAAAATAGTGACCATGAGTGACCATTTCTAAAAATACGTTTTTTGAAAAGTTAAGAAAATTTGCTATAAAATTGTCTCAGAGACATTGAAGATTGGACCTCGGGTTGCTGAGATACAGCCGCTTTAAGAAATAGACATAGGAAAATAGAAGTTTTCTAAGTCTCACCCAGACAACCCACCATTTTTTAATGTCGATATCTCAGCAATTAATGGTCCGATTTTCAATGTTATAGCATGAAATATTCGTGAAATTTTTCGATCTCTTCGAAAAAAATATTTTCATTTTTTCATTGTTAAACCAAGACTAACATTTTAAAAGGGTGTAATATTCAATGTTTGGCCCTTTGAAAGTGTTAGTCTTTATTCAAAAAAAATAAATTCAAAATATTTTTTTCGAAAAGATCGGAAAATTTCACTAATATTTCCTGCTATAACATTGAAAATCGGACCATTATTTGCTAAGATATCGACATTAAAAAATGGTTGGTTGTTTGGGTGAACTTAGAAAACTTCAATTTTCCTATTTCCTTTTCTTAAAGCGGCTGTCCAAAAATCACTATTTTTTCAAAAATTCATAACTCGGCGGCAGATTTTTGACCATGTTTCTCTATGGTTCAAAAGTTGCGGATTTTTGTCCCCTTCTCGAAAATTAAAAAAAACGTATTTTGGGAAATTGAGTTTTACGGCCCATAATTGAAAATTCGGCTATTATGCCAAATCAAGTATTCCGAGAAAAACGCGTTTTAGTGTTTGTCACAAAATCTCCGTCAAGGCAATTTCCCATAAGAGTGGCATATTAGCCGTTTGGTTTTTCGCATCGGCAGCCAAGTCTAAACACTATTTCAGTGAAATTCAAGTTCCAGGAGATGCGTTGGAACATCCTCTACCGCCTGGTGCTAATATCTCGTTTTTGCCAAAAGTGGATATTAGCCGTTTTTTCAATGATGGGCAGTTTAGTGGAAATTATTTTGTTTTCCGTGTGCCTATTTTTTCTCAATAGTCCTCAACAATACCTACAACTTTGCCCAAGACACCAAATTGATAAGAAAATTCACTCAAAAGTTACAGCTGTTTGAATATTTACATACCATTTTTGTATGGACAGCTGCCAAAATTGTATAAAGACTTGTATGGGTGAACCAATGGCACAAAATAGCTTATTTGGTCATAGGGAAGGCTCCCACAAAGTTTGAGCCAAATCAAAAAATACAAATTAAAATCCATTTCCGGTTTTGGTAAAGAATTGCTCTATTAAGAAAAAAAAATAAGCACACGAGAAAAAATTGCCAATTTTTTAATTAACATTTTTTCACAAAAACTCAATTTTCCAAAATAAGTATTTTTTTACTTTCGAGATTTTTTCATATGTTTTAGGGGACAAAACCCCGCAACTTTTTGAGCTATAGAGAAGTGTGTTAAAAAAAATTTGACCTATTTTTTATGTAAAATTGATTTGCAATCGAAAAGTACTTTACAAGTTTTTTTGATAAAGGGCTCCTTTTTCGAGATATAGCCAACAAAGGTTTAATTTTAACGAAATATAATTTTAAATTTTTGCGTTTTGGGTGTTTTTGAATAAGGAAATTTGGTTTATTGGACCTTTTCAAAAAATACTCCAGATTTGCAGTTTTTCGATTTTTAAAAATAGTTGCGGGTTTTTGTCCCCTAAAACATAACAAAAAATCTCAAAAATAAAAAAAAAACGTATTTCGGGAAACTGAGTTTTTGTAAAAAAAAAAATTAAAATTAAAACATCAGTATTTTTTTCCAAGTATCTATTTTTTTCTCAATAGTCCTCAACATTGCTTCTTTAAAAGGGGAGTGAGAGAAAAAAAATTAATATCATTTTTTTTTAAATTGATGATTTTTCAATAATTCCAAATTTTGAAAATATGTTTGCGAAAAGATCAGAATACCATAAAAGTTTAATTTTTAGCATTTAAAATAAGACAATTATTTTCTGAGATAGAACTTAAAACGCTGTGTGCATGAGGCTTAGGTAACATACATTTTCTCGTTTCTTTTAATAATTTTTGCAATGGCCTGAATTTTCACAAAACTATGTGTTGTCGAAAAAATACTCAATTTGTACTTTTGCGAAACTACTTTTTTGTTTTTGAAAATACAGTCCAGACTCGAATATCCGAAGTTTCGATTATTTGAAGTTCGATTTTTCAAAGGTTTGTATGGGACTCCGGATAATCGAATCCCGAACATTTTTTTATATTTTTATTATTTTTAACATCAAATTCGAGTCTTCAATTTCAATTCAATTCAGTTTTTATTAAGTAAATAATCAATTCACAATTTTCTTTACAATTAAACCTAATAGAGATTTGGAGGTCCTTTCAGCTATGTGTTGATAAATTTGTCTTTTGACACAATTGGTTATTCTAAAGGCTAATCACAAGTAGGAAAAAGTTCAAGAAAAAAACCTACAAAATTGCTATAGAAAGGGGATAGTTAGAGGAAAACTTAAATCTAGATCACAGAATGATTTTGTCTGTTGACGCCGAAGAGCAGCGCTGCACGAGGCAGCTTATCCGTTGTATACGTATTTGATCATGAGCTCTCCCAGAGCCATGAACTGTTCTGCCTTGTTCCGGCAGGCACGAAAACGAGTTAACATTTCCCCCGCGAGGGCGAAAAACTCTGGCAGAGTGAAAAGGTCATCTCCGGACACAGCTGCTTGTTCCGGAACTGTACCGCTCGCCGCGGTCACGCTTGCGTAAGAACCTCCCCAGCCGGGAGGAATCGCTGGAGTAATCCGATCTGCCGCGCCTTTTCCAGCTACAGGAACGGTTAGGCTTAATCTTGGAGGCGGCCGGGTCGCTGGAAGCTTCTTTTTCTTCTAAGCCTGCACCTCGAGGTATGCCTTACGCGCGGCACAGCCACGGAAGTTCGCTGTATGGTTGCCATCGCAGTTCGCGCACTTGACACGCGACCGGTGCTGCTGAGCGTCGCTTTCACTCAGCCTCGCTTTCTGGGGAAGTTTGCACTTCTCCGTGAAATGCATTTCACCGCACTTAACGCAGCGCGGCGGGAGGTTGCAATTTCTTGAGCCGTGGCCGAATTTTTGGCAACGGTTGCATTGGGCTGCGTCTGTCGAATTCTTTGAGAAATACCTCCAAGTCACCCAGAAACCGTCCAACGTTTTTTTTCCGTCGGAGATCCTGGAGCTTGACGGTACCACGATCGAAGTAGAGTAGGTACAGCACGTGAGTACCCGTGACCGTAGTCGTTCTTGAGAGCACCTTGATGTCCCGGGGGTGAACGTTAACGTCGGCAAGGTGCCCAGCCAGGTCCTCCACTGGCCGGTCCGTGTACCCTTGCAGGACTATTTTAACTGGCACCGTTTCAGCCGGATCGAATGTGAAGTATTTCACGTTGTGTGTTTTGAGGACCATCAACACTTTATCGTAATTCGCTCTTAACAACGTGATCACTTGCACATTCTTCTTACCGATCTTCAAACAGTAGGTTTGACCCTCCAGTAGCTCGTCCACATGATCGGCTAGTGTGTCGACGACAAATATCGGCGGAGGTCTTCTTTCCTTCGCCGCAGTTTTGCTGGTTTCAGCTTTCTTCGACCCGCGTGCAGGGTCGTCGTCGTCGTCGTCGCTACTGCTGGTGCTGCAGTCGTCTTCATTGTCCTCATCGTCACCACTCAGCGGCTCGAACTCATTGCGTGTGGGGACGGGGGTGACGGAGGGGACGCCGGAGGCCTGCCGGCCTGCCTTAGCTGTCTTCACACGTAGCTGGTACGGGCTGCGGTAGTGTGTGGAAGGCTTGATTTGACTATTGGCCGGATTGTTTTTAGTAATCCGGCCAGGAGACGGGTTCCGCGAGGTCCCCGGTGCTGCACTCGAGTTGCCATGCCTAGCGCCACGCTTGGGCATCTCCGGGCGGCAAGTTCGCGATTAAACACTTCACCCGCGGCGTGAAAAAATCGAAAATTCAACGGAGCACTAAAATTGTGTTGTGGCTGGCTCCAACGTAGGTAGCCCGATCCAAATTCGAGTCTTGCGACCCCATGTTAGTCAAATTTGAATAGTTGATTGCTATTAAATAATAAAATGCATTTTTTTTTTCAATATTTCGTCACCGCCACATTGACCGCCATCTTGGATTAAAAAATTCTAAATTACTTTAGAGTAGTTAAGGGGTCATACTTAAGCTCGACAATCACATATAAGACAACAATTTTTTTTTCGTGATTCGATTATCCGAACTTTTGATTATCCAAAGTGATATTTTTCCGAAGACTTCGGATAATCGAGTCTGGACTGTCCTCAAATTTAATGTTTTTGCAATGTGCAAATCAAATGATCGAAAAACTCTCAAAGTTTTTTTTTTTTTGCATTTTGGGAATCAAATTATCTGAAATTCTTCGTAGATCTTGAAAATCACAGCATTTTTACTTTAACAAATTCTCAAAACTTTCCCAAAATAACGTGTTGAAAAAACATCTTTGAAGATTTTTTATTGTAATTATAAAAAAAAAAATCGAAAAAAATCTCTTAAGTGTTGGTTGCACTATTAAATTTAAACAGTTTTTTTTTTTTACAAAAATACGTAGTCATATGATAATTTTGAGTTTTTCATAAACTTACTAGTGCTGTTGAACCTATAAGAAATTTCAGATTATTTGATATCCAGATTAAAAAAAAATCATGTTAATGTTTTTTTTAAGTACATTGATTTTTTTTTTAAGCATTTACAAAAAAGCTAAAACTATTGAAATATATGAGAATTTCCCGATCATTTTGTACCCATATAAAAAAAAGTCTTTCGATATGATTTAAGTTGCTTCTGTTATTTAGAAATTACGGCCGGGACCCGTGGTGTAGGAGTAAGCGTGGTTGCCTCTCACCCAGTCGGCCTGGGTTCGATCCCAGGCGGTCCCGGTGGCATTTTTCGAGACTAGATTTGTCTGATCACGCCTTTCATCGGACGGGGAAGTAAATGTTTGCCCCGGTCTAATGTAGAGGTTAGGTCGTTAGCTCAGTCCAGGTGTAGGAGTCGTTTCCCTGGGTCCTGTCTCGGTGGAGTCGCTGGTAGGCAGTTGGACTAACAATCCAAAGGTCGTCAGTTCGAATCCCGGGGTGGATGGAAGCTATGGTGTAAAAAGAGGTTTGCAATTGCCTCAACAATCAAGCCTTCGGACACCTAGTTTTGAGTAGGAATCTCGCAATCGAGAACGCCAAGGAAATGCTGTAGAGCGAATAATTTGATTTTTTTTAAAGTGCATCGACAAAAACTTTGAAAAATATTTGCAACGGCCTAACAAAATGTGAAATTTAAAATTAAATATTTAACATTGGTTATTATTTTTTTCAAGAGCTCTGCTACTTCTTGTCAACTTCAAAACTGTGCTTCACACTCACTAGGCAATAAATCTTTTCCAGCCAAAAAACGACAATCCCTTGGCAGATGGCCCCTTCCTCTTCTCTGTGTAGCACGTTGTAAGGCTACCAACCACAAACACACATACATCAATGCCATCATCATTCGTGCCAATTACTGTGTGAACGATGTCAAATTTTCCCCCGTTCAGCCATCAAAATGTTCGTTCGTTCGTTCGTTCGTCCTGGGTCGTTCCGTTATGACAATAACAACATATTTGTTCAGGACGACCATCTTATTCCTCCCCGATGATGATGGTGAGCCATTTAACGGGTAACCTCCGAAATGTATCACCAGACACACACATACAAAATGGCACCATAAAAATGTGAATGAGTTCTTGTGTGCCATCAAACATCATCAATGACTTCCTCTCCCTTCTTCTCTGTGTGTGCACACAACGCCAGACACTCAATTCCGTAAAGTGCACACAAACATTTCTGCAGAAACAGCCAATTTGGGATGAGAGTGGAGTGTGGTGGTGGTGTGAGTGCGCTCGAGTTATCTTTGTTGTTGTTGTTCGAAGATGTACGATAAGAAATAAAATCGCGCAGCCGTTAAGCCAAATTGAATTATGGCTCGAATTTTACATGATTAATGCGGCTTCTTCAATCCCTCAGCACTCAAATGAGAACGGAATGACATGGGCTGTCATTAGGGCTTGTTAGCTTTTATAGTGTGTGGCCTCTGTGATGCTGGAGATGGAGAAAGTGCTTTTTCATTGGATTTTTTCGGTGGACGTGGGATGATTCGATTTGGAACACATTTGATGACATTTCGTCGATTAACAAAATCGAATTTAGGACCTCATTGTGTGGCCTTTACCAATCAACGTTACTCGATAATAATTCTGGGATGTACAATTAGGAATATGAAACTCTTAGCAATATTGCCCCATGTCATACAAAATGTTGGTCTCTTTTGAAAGGGTGGCACAAAAACAAGTGGGATAGACTGTTTGTTTATATCTTAGTTTTGGCCCTTTTGAAAAGTTAAAAAAAACTACGAAAAAAAAAAAGTTTGCAATATCGATACTTTTTAAAATTCTTTGAAATTTAAAGAGCTTAATCTTTATCAACCTGTTGCAGTTTTAAGTGTCCTCTCCTGCACCTAATTAATCCACCATAAATAACCATCCCCGTGGATTATTTAGCAACATTTCTCCGCTGCAGCAGCTCTGTTTCGCGCAATATTCATCCTATTAGTCACCCCGTTTGACATTAAGTGCCCGGAAGATCAGAGCGGACACCGTCATCAAAGGCACAAATCAACCGACGACGACGACGTGGACAGCAGCATTGAGCTAGAAACACTGTTTTCAATTATTTTAATTTATTCCTCACTGGGTTGGCTCTCGCTGACTCTTCCTTCCTGTAATGAAAGGGTGAGCTCTGGCCGTGGAGCAGACGGTGGCTTTTAGCCTTGACTTTGACGGAAAATGGTTCACTCTTTGCTTGATTTTACTTTGAGGAACTTTTTATTCTTGAGAGGAAGATTTTCAATTTTTATAAACTTTGGGTGACGAGGCAGACGTTCAAAATCAGTTGTTTGAATAAAAATATGCATGTTAATTTTCTTTATTTAATTTCCCTTTACTTTTTTAAAAATAAGTTATTCTAATAGTATTTTATATTTTTCAAAAAGTCTACGAATTTTAAGGGGAAAATTCCGATCAATTCATTGCGTTGAATACTGTCAATACACGTGGTTCAGATCACAAAATCAAGTGGAAATGGATTTTTCGAAAAAATAGAGTTTTCAAATGGAGAAGGGTCACTTTTGGCATGTTTGAAAGTGAGGGTGGTTCACGATTAGGGTGTTTAAAAAATTTAACTTTCCAGGGATATTTTTTTTGTTCTGGAAATTTGTAGGGCATGCCAATCGCAATCTCGCCTTCTACGACTAATTTTGTCGAAAGAAAACCCTGAAAAATCAGTTTTTTAGTTATAGCTATACAGAGATGAGTTTTAGAGAAAAGTGATGTCCAATATATTTTTTTCCGAAAACGAAAATGTTTTTTTTTCTTCAGAGCTCAAACTAGCTTAGAACATTACTTTTCTCTAAAATTTAACCCAGAATTGTTACGTTCAAAAACTGATTTTTCAGGGTGTGCTCTGATGCGAGATAAAATGTGTATGTCTTCGAAAAAGTTGCTTGGGTCGGCATGCCCAACAACTATTTTGAAGTGAAAAAATATGCTCAAATAAATGCCAAAAATATTCCTGGAATGATAGATTTATTTTAACCAAGCAAAAAGTTGCCCCTTCTCATTTGCATCGACTCTTCTGAAAACACCAATGATTTTTTCGTTAAATCCATTTTACATTTAATTTTGTGACCTGTACCACAGTGCAATTAAATAATAATAGATTGGTTCTTCTTTCCCTTACAAAATTTGCCCAAAAATACAGAAGGCAAAAACAGTTTTTTTTTGCTGAATAGGCTTTTAAAAATGTATTTTTTGTATTTCAAACGAAATTGGGACTCTTAACTTCTGAGACCCAACTTCGCCTCTTAGACTTCGATCTTAAAATTCACCAAAAATCAATTTTCAATCCAATTTTCAAACCAACTTTGAATCTAACCTTTTGTAATTTCAGGATGTCTTGCGATTGATGATTTTACTTGCTTCATCAAGCTTTGTTACCGATTCGAAAAAAAAAATTTTAGCCGAGCCGAGTTTTAAACTAATCTCCAAATTATGTAAAGATATGTATAAATTATTTTTGTTATGTCTTAGACTATGCGTTGCTATCCTGTACAGAGTATGGTTTAAGTTTGTATCAAACAATGTGAAAACACAAAAAAATGGTGCAAAAACAGAAATGTTGTTTTATTAAATAAAAAAAATTGTTGAAAAATTATGATAGAAATTGAGCAAACAATTAAAGTTATTTTTTTCATGGAACAGAAAATGCAGAAACATTTGAAAAATTTTGAGAGAAGAGAGTTAAGGCATTTCAAAAATGAATTTCGAAATCACAAAAATGCAACGAAATTTGACAAAAAGGGTAAAAGTACCACAAAATG
This sequence comes from Culex pipiens pallens, assembly GCF_016801865.2. Taxonomy (NCBI): domain Eukaryota; kingdom Metazoa; phylum Arthropoda; class Insecta; order Diptera; family Culicidae; genus Culex; species Culex pipiens. The sequence goes on along the minus strand of NC_068937.1, from coordinate 35,620,300 downwards.
CCTAAAACATATTACAGTTATGATACTATCAGAAATTTGCAAAATAACAATAAAAGTACGAAGCATTTTTTCCTGCCAATGTTTTTTTTCGATCTGTGGTCCCGAACTTAAAAATTTGTTAAAAGATTAAATTTGTTTATCTGATGAAAACAAACAAATCTTGAGTTTTTTTTTTTTTCAAGGTCCAATAAGGTTTTGTCTTCCATATAATTATAGGACCTATTCGAAAAAAACTCTCTGGATATAAACATTATATAAGTTAACAATTGATTTAAAAAGAGTTTTAAATAAAGACATGTCTTAATTTTACGCAATAGTTTATTGATTTCTGAATTTTTGGGTGAAAATTGAAAGGGAAATTTGAAATAGAATTTAAATTTAAATTTGTCTAAATTTAAGATAACAGATCAGAAATCCAGTGGAAGAAATTCTTACATCTTTGTTAATTTTTTGATAAAATAAAATTTGGTATATTAAAGATTCTTGTTGAATTAATTTTAAACCATTTGGGATGTCCCAACCCAAAATAATAACACGCAAGTTTAGTCAGCTTATCACATTACCCAAGTAACAAGCAAAATGCCTTTACTTCTTAACACTGGAACGCCCAACGCATGTCCAACTTACACGGACGCCCAAGGCTCCCAAAAAAGGTGGAACGGTAACTTCAACTCGGGCATTACTCAACCGGGCATTACTCAACCAATCGGGACGATTCTTGTTTCCAGTGATTTGTAAGAATGTCTAGATGATCCTAAAATTTTGCAGAATTTGATTTGAACAAATCTGTAATTTCTGCGACCGAAAACATCGTTCCACCTTTTTTCAAAACGAATGCCTCCGCGGAATTTTTGGCGATTTTTTTTTTGTACACGAAAAAAACAGTTGGAACGATGTTTTTGATCGCAAAAATTACAGATTTGATGAAATTAAATTCTGCAAAGTTCTAGAATCATCTAGACATCCTAACAAATCACTGGAAAGAAGAATCATCTTGATTGGTTGAGTTATGCCCGAGAACCATTGAGTTGAAGTTACCGTTCCAACTTTTTTGGAGCCTTGGGCGTTGGAATGTTAACAGGTTTTATAAAAGGTTTGAAATTTGCTTTTCTGTTTTATGAAAACCTTGATCAAAACTTTCTGGGTTTATGATACGAAAGTTTTAAAAATATGTTTAAGAATACTTTAAGAGCACGGAACATAGTTTTATCTCATACTTCATTGTTTCTCTTAAAGCTATCCCAGAGAGGTTATTTATAAGACTATTAAGCATTGTCAAAACTGCATCGAAACTAAATTAAAACTACTCTGTTCTATGAAAGCATATTTCCAGATTATTTGAACTTGATCTGTCAAATCACAATTTGTTTGTACAGTCGGTCGGTTTAGTGTCAAAGAAACTTTTACCAAAATTTGTAATCCCGGTAAACAAGTGATACTTTTCGTCCATTTCCGGCTCCAGCGCGGATGTAACGGGGTACACCTATCCGAGGGAGATCGAGTACATGACGATTTGGTCCATTGGCATGCATGGGCAGTAGATGTTTTTTTCCGGCACGTGCTGATCGAGTAACACGAGAATCATCATGGGCGCTGATTCCGTAGCTACCGGGAAGCTCTCTCCGACGCGCAGAATCGACAAGCTACAAATCATCAGTTAGGCCATCCGTTTGTCCGTCAGAGCCTTTCGAGGACAATCGAATAAATGAATAAATAATATGAAAAAAATGATATTTTGTTTTTTATCCAACGATGAAAAAATAACCATAAAAAACGTTTTGGATCTACCTCCTGCTAACTAAAATTCGCATGCGCTACGGTCGCAGTACTACGCCTTTTGCTCTTGGTTAAAATCGCATTAAAGCTCACTGCAGTCTACATGTTCTTGCTTAATCTTGAACAAGAGCTTCGCAAGAAACATAGCTCTTAAAGTTTCTTGTACAAGAGCTTCTTAAGAAAAATGGCCCCAATAACTGCTTTGAGCAAGAGAGAAGAGTTTTTATGAGATCAGCCATATTAACACGAAAAAGCAACGGCCAAAAATGGCAGCCATGTTGATTTTTCAGAAAAAAATAAAAAATTAATCGGTCCATCAAAATAAAAAAATCGACGCAATTTTGAACGATTCATGCCTTCGATGCATATTTTTTCGAGGTATCTAAGAAAACTGACCAGTGAAATTTTGATGGCAAGAATTTTTCGGTTAGATCGGCTGCGTAAAGTCACAGTAATTTATTATATTGATATTATTTTATAGTTATCAATATAATGTTATCTTTTTTCATTGGCCATTTGTGATTTATCTCATAAAGAATGATTGAATTTAACGAGATTATAATTAGAACTGATTTTCCTTCGACAAATCAATTTTATCTTCAACGAGAGAAAACATCTTTAATGAAAGTTTATTTCAGTCTTGAAGATCTCTTCTGTGCGGTTATAAATTTAAGAAGCTTGAGCATAAGTTTTATTTTAGCAATTATATACACTTGCAGAGTGTTTTAAAAATCAATGTCAAAGCTGACGAGTTTTAGATGACTCCTAATAAAAAGTCTTGAAAACCGCCTAAAATGGTCCATTTTGCTCTTAACTCAGGTTTAATGCTGATTTATTGTTGTCCTGGAGATAAAATGGCTTTATGAGCATTTTTAGCTAAGATAATTTGAATCTCTCCTCAAGATAGGTACAAAACTGAAAATGTTACTTGGGTATTAACATTATTATCATTATTAGACCAAATATATTCCAAAGTTTACGTTCCTCCCCCCTTTAAAATGGCCCCGAAAAATCATGGAGTTTTTCTCAAAACTTAGAATTGTATTTAATTGAAAAATATTCAAAATTGATTTTCTGGTCTTGGCAATAATTTCAATGTGACTGATTCGGAGCGTTTGGTACGGTATGTCCACGCATCTTTCCTCCCCTGATTATTCTGTGAAATATGATCCGTTCACAGAATCTGTCTCTGCGGTTAATGCAACGCAGTAGGCCTGGCCGCTTTAATTTTTGCTATACATTTTCGGGGATAACTCGGATGTACTGCAATTATTAATATTGACAAGAAAGGACTTGGGGCGTAATCTAACCGCAAATTCTTCCAGGATGCTTTCTTCGGACTGGCTGCGCTTGTGTTCGATTAGATTAGATTAGATTAGATAATTTCAATGTGACTGATTTTTGAATAGTTTTTTATTAGTTAAATTTTAGTGTGTCTTTTTTTAGTGTGTTACTTTTAATCATATTTGTTTTTTTTTCTCAAACTTTCTGTGATGCATAAACTTTTTGTCCCTTTCACTCAGATCGACTTGTACGCGATTGGCTTAAATTCATCGCAGACCAGCCAAGCTTTGTTGCTTCAAGGTTATTGAAAAAATCGTCTGCAATCAGATGTTTTTTAATCTTTGATGCAATTCCATGAAATAAATGTTTTCGAAAACATAAACCACTTATTATGGTCATTTTCAATTGTTGGGCCCGGGTTTTAATTTTTTTGAATTATTTTCAATGAGATGAGCAGAACTTTTACATTAATTTTTATTTTTTTTCACATTTCAAAATAAACCAATAGTTTTTGAGATACCATGAGTTGGAAAATAATAGCTTAATAAGGTAACAATGAGAAAAACTATTTTTTTCACAAAATTGTAGATACAGTTTCAGCAACCAGCAGTCCTATAACTTGTAACTTGTAAATTAGTCGAGCTAGGCATACTCACTGTGTAAGGATACCAGGTTTACTGGGAATAGAAATAAAAAATGAAAATTCAGTTTTAAAATATTTACAAAAAAGTTATTTGATGTTGATAAACTTGACAAGGCTTTGATTGAACTCAGAATTAAAAGAAAGTAAAAATGTAAAAAAAAACAAATTAAGGTAAAAAACGTGCCGGACTTTTCAAGGGTGGGGAGGGAGGTAACTAGCGTGACAATGTGTGGCATATGGGGGAGGGGGTTAATTTTTGCAGATTTTAGTGTGCCATACTTTATGGACGCCTCATACTAAAAATAATGTTATTATCTTTGTTAAATTAATTAGGGGGATGAGGGGGAGGGGGGTTTGGCCTTACATATTGTGAAATATTTCATGGACGACCCCTTTAATCAATATCCATTGCAATTAAAAGCATTTGGGAGGTGCTGTGCAACCACAAAGTAACCAAAATTACCGTGCGCCTCCATTTATACAGTTAAATAACTGAAAATGACAAAAAATCGAAAATCCCTAGGTGAAATATTTTCTAGGTCACAGATATCGAAAAGGGACCCCCTTAGCTACCTTTCCACGAAAAAACATTTTAGGTACATTCAATTTCAATAATAATTGCCTTCCGCCATGGCGTGCGATGCACTTTTCAAAAAAAATGTATAAAGCCTTTTCAATTAATTTGCACCATCCTAAACTCTAGGGCAAAATAAATTAAAAATACGTATTCTGGGAATTCAAATTTTAGTGATTACAAGTTTAAATTAGAAAAAATGGCATTTTTTGTTTAGGTGTGCTTGTTTTTTTGTCAGAAAAGTCCTTTGTCTTTGCTCTAGTCAACAAATTGATCAGAAAAGTCCATGTTGTATGGCCCTCAAAAAATTGTGTGGAGCCTTTTATGGGAAGAACTAATGATTTACTTTTTTATTTAAATTTAATTATTTATTTTTTATTGTTTTATTTTATATTTTTGTTTTTATTCCTATTTTGATTTCTATTAAATTTGTTTTTATTTTTTTTTTCATTCAAATCAAATTGAAAAAAAAAAACAGAAGTGCAGAACAAATCCAAAAATCAGAACCTTTGCTTGCGATTAATTTTTCAAGTAGTAGAAATGATAGTTCACCCGAAATTGGATTGTTTTTCATTGGACATTCGAGCTCCTGTAACCTGGCGTCGAGAACCCCTGCCAGAGCGATGCATCCTGCGGGTAAGAAATTGCTTTAATTAAAGTGCAGAGATTAAAACTATAGTAAATTAAATTGGTTTTTGTTTCCGCGCTGGTCTGCCAGAGAGCTCGCGGCATTCGAGGGGTTAGTGACGAGCATCAGTGAGTGTGTGTGTGAGTAGCTCAAGGAGATAGTTTTAGTGAGCGAGTTTTTCCTTCCCCGAGGATCTTCTTCGGGATGGCTTTGAAACAAAATTCATTAAATTGATTGGAGCCAGTCAGGAGAAGACGAAGATTCACTGCTCAAGATTTTCATGGTCTTCGAAGACAATCCAGGGTCATCCTGAGAATGTCAACTTGGTGGTGGGTGGTGGTGGTCAGCCATGGTGGTTGTCACGCTTGATGGCACTATTGGGAGCTGGAAAGATGAATTAGATTTCAAATTAATTTCTTTATACTGGCTGGCTGGCAATGGCTTTGGCGATGGTCGCGCAGTCTTCGTGGCTCGGACAGACGGGGTTTTCCGGGTCTCGGGGGGCCAATGTGGGCAAGATTGGATGGACGGAATCTGTGCCAATCTGGCCAACCCGTTGCTCGGGGTGTGATGAAAGATAAAGTTTGCACTGCACCGAGCAGAACTTTCTCGTTGCAGAGTGTTGAACGAAAGCGGTCGAACGAATTAAAAGCTCAAATTTGACTCGAATAAGCTTGTTGGATTAGTTTTAACCGGTTCCATTTCGAGTTATTTCAGGGGGTGTGACTCTGGTTAGAGAATGCATTTGACGAAATGAATACACAATTTGAAGTTCAAGTGCTTTGAACGTTGCATTTGCGAGCATTACAGGACGGTACCTTGGACAATATCGTAATTAAAATGCGACAACAATTATGAATTCTTTTAAAAATGCTGAAAAATCTCCAGCCGAAATTCAAGAAACAGCATCCAGAAATCTGTCGACTCCGTTCGTTCGAAGGTGTCGTCGTCATACGTGTGTGTAATAGAATCAGTGCCCAAGCACGTTCAACGTCTCGTCCTTTTTTAGGCTAGTTTTTTTTTTGTGAAAAAAGGGCAGAAGGATCAAGTCATAGCTGCATCAGCCATCGCATGTAGAAAAGCTTTAGAGTGCCTCCACGGTGGTGGTTGTCTCCATTTTCAGCTGGGCGATTCTTTAGGAAATGAAAATTTCTTTAATAATTTCACAGATAATCATATTTTCAACAAACTCGTTATCAAAATTCAAGATCAGTATATTACAAAAAAAAGAAAACACTTTTTCAACCTTTTTCGGCAAACAGTTCACCTCGAAACAGGAAGCACATCCGTGTGCAAAAGACAGCACACCCGCCCCCTCCAAACCTTTCCCCCAAAATGGGCGATTTCTGTTTCTTTGCTTATGCATGTGACGTGGCAATCTCCAGCCGTCTCTGCGCGTTGGCGGGATTTGCTACGACGACGAGATTTGTACCCGGTAAGTGCAGCTGGGTTGCATTTGGTATAGGTGATGCTGACTTGTCGCAAAACTTAGATTATTTTTAGCTGAAATACGGAAGTTTTATTCAAAAAAGGTCTTTAATTGTTTTATTTATTGAATAAATACAGCATGATTTGAAAAAAAAATTCCAAACTGGCCCAAAATTGGAGAATGAGTTTTTTGTCCTAAATAATTAGACCCTTTTTTTGGTTTAGTCATTAGGGTGACCTAGGCCGAGTTAAGGTGGTCCGAAAAAATATTATTTTTTGTAAAAACTACATTTTTCAAAAAATCATATCTTTACGTCGTTTCGCGTTTAGCTCTCTTGGACGCGAATAAAAGGTGATTGATAGGGCTTTTGAAGAAAAATTGTTTAGAGTTTTAAAAATCTAGCCATATATTTTAAAAGGGCGTATGTAAACATGAAATGTGGTTTTGGAGGTCTCGGAACCAAAAAGTCTATATCTGAAAACAATTTTATCGTTTTCTTCGTACAATTTTACATAACATATCTCAAAATGCTGATGTTTCGGTAACAGGATTCCGAGGTAAGATTTTTTTTAATAAAAACTGCGGTTTTCGACGCACCATTCACAAACATTTGAAAATTACAAAAACGAGAAAAGATGAACTTATTTCACTGCGACTTTAATATTTAAGGGATGACCAATTCTTGTTTGAGAACTAAAATTTTCAAAATTTTATTCTAGAATCTGTATCTTGGGGTAAATTTGTAGGTAAAGGAAAGGACACTCTACAACAGGGCTTCCCAACCTCTTGAAAATTGCTCAGGATTTAAACTTCCCAGCACTTCGAAAATTAATACTTTTCAATATTTCTTTGATTTTATCGGTGAATGGACTAAACACATTTGAATTAAAACTCCATTCAAATTTTGTTTTTGGAATAGCAAAAAATGTTGTATCGAACTCGCTGCACATTTTAAAAAGATTTTTCTTTAATTATTTGGAATGAAAAATTCACATTTCAAAACAAAACTTTGTTTTCCATTGTAACGAGTGCTAACAACCCTGGAGTGGATATGGGAGAAGGCGATGCAGAAGATAAGCAGATTAAGTTAGTTTGGTAAGAGAAGCCATTCGCTATCAGAAGCTTGATTGAATTTTCTGGTAAATTTGTTAGAAATCGCGCGAATACTGAGTTTTCCTAAAACGTACAGATAATCGCTATTGATTTGCTAAAAAGACTTGCTAAAATAATGCAAAACAAAGTAAGTAACATTTCACCATAAAAATGTATTCTAATGAAATCTGATTTTTTTGGCTTTAAACATACTTGAATGAACTACATTCAACATTAATGTACTGTTTACTGCATTCTAATGAAAATAACATTGACATTTAACAAACTTAAGAGAAGATTTTGAAGAGGCTTTTAGGCCGTTGCAAATATTTTTCAAAGTTTATGTCGCCCCCCCTTCAAAGTTGGCCTGAAAAATCAGGGGGCAAAAAAAAATTTTTTTCGAAAAACTTCAAAATTTTAATGAAAATTAAAGTTTAACCAACTGAAAACCAGTTAAAATGCATTTTCCCGCGTTTATAATCATATTTAGCATGTTTGAACTCCTTTGAAAACATTTTAAATTTTCATGAAATACCAATGTACAGTCCCACAAAAAAAAAATTTGGGGAAAAAAAAATCCGTCAATACCTTGATGTTTTCAAAACTGATGATTGGAAAGCAACTGTACGCCTGTAAAAAGCATTTTAAAACATTTTTTTCATCCAAATGTTGAAACCTAGGCTTGTAATTTCAATTATTATATTTTTTATTTTTTTGCCCCCCCCTCGACTTTGGTCAGAGCCGAGGGACATAAACTTTGAAAAATATTTGCAACGGCCTTACTAAAAAATAAATTAAAAATAAGTTTTTTGTAGATTTTAAGTATCTTTCTACTTTTTTGTTCTTTGCAACTTGTGATGTTAAAAATAATAATTGAGAAAGTTTAATTTAAAATTCATCTTTTTGGAGCATATGTTTTATTTGTCAAAAAATAGTCATTTTCGAATTTCAAATATGAACACAAAAATAAGTTTGCGCAAAAATATTATTATGATTTATGATTTATTTTTAGGATTCTTATTATTTTTATGATTTTAATAAATCGATACGACTTAGAAGATCGAAAAAGACAACTTTTGATCGAGAGAAAAATAATTGGCAGTAAAGTGATTTAAAAAGAACCAAAGTGATCGAAAAACACTTCATTTCATTTGATACGCTCATTAAAGCTCAAGTCTGAAATGTTAATTTTCAAAGCAAATTTAACGCCTCTGATTGCTAAAGTACAGGTATAAATAGAATGAGAATATCTCGAAAACTTTTGAACCGAAAATGTTCAAAATTTGAAAAATAATAAGGCTACCAACTCTTGCTGAGCAAAAATCCGTATACTTTATCGATATGACACCATGGTATAACAAAAAATGTCAAGGAATTCTTTAGATAAGTTTTTATTTTGGGAATTAAATATATTTTTGTTAAACGTTCAAAAGTTAACGAAATGTCAAGATTGCTTTTACGTATATTTACGAATAATATCGTTGTCAGTGGTTTCACGAAAACATTTCTAGAGTTTTTATTGGAAAGGTCCTATAAATACAAGCACAACACAATGTTTTCACGACATTTGAAATCCTTTGGATATATTATTTGATAAATTTGTTTTGTAAGGAATTTGAAAAGAACAATTATTGACAATCAAGTTGGAACCGCGAAAAAATATGAATAAAACTGTCTAATTAGCAAAAGCTTTGGCAAAAAAGCAACGAAATTTTTGAAAAGTTGTAAAAATTCCGTACAAATCCGTATTAAGCGAAAAACTAACTTAATCCACCTATGTGGTTGGAGCCTTCCTCACAACAATGACTGTACACATGTTTCATCTATTTTTTAGATCCGGCTTCCAAAAAGTACATCGATATCACTTAAGAGGCCATATCTCGAGACAGGGTTGCCAGATCTTCAATGTTTTGGACTCGTTGGAAAGGTATTTTGATAACCTAACCAACAATAGGTCGGATAGTGGAGCCGGATATTGTTTACATACATTTAAGTGAGATCCGGCTTCAGAAAAGTACATCAATATCACTTAAGTGGCCATATCTCGAGACAGGGTTGCCAGATCTTCAATGTTTTAGACTCGTTGGAAAGGTATTTTGATAATCTAACGAACAATAGGTCGGATAGTGGAGCCGGACATAGTTTACATACATTTAAGTGAGATCCGGCTTCAAAAAAGTACATCAATATCACTTAAGTGGCCATATCTCGAGACAGGGTTGCCAGATCTTCAATGTTTTAGACTCGTTGGAAAGGTCTTTTGATAACCCAACCAACGTTGGGTCGGATAGTGGAGCCGGGCATAGCTTACATACATTTAAGTGAGATCCGGCTTCAAAAAAGTACATCAATATCACTTAAGTGGCCATATCTCGAGACAGGGTTGCCAGATCTTCAATGTTTTAGACTCGTTGGAAAGGTATTTTGATAACCTAACCAACGATGGATCGGATGGTGGATCCGGACATAGTTTACATACATTTAAGTGAGATCCGGCTTCAAAAAAGTACATCAATATCACTTAAGTGGCCATATCTCGAGACAGGGTTGCCAGATCTTCAATGTATTGGACTCATTGGAAAGGTCTTTTGATAATCTAACCAACGATGGGTCGGATGATGGACCCAGACATAGTTTACATACATTTAAGTAAGATCCGGCTTCAAAAAAGTATATAAATATCACTTAAGTGGCCATATCTCGAGACAGGGTTGCCAGATCTTCAATGTTTTTGACTCGTTGGAAAGGTCTTTTGATAACCTTACCAACGATGGGTCGGATGATGGACCCGGACATAGTTAACATACAGTTAAGTGAGATCCAAATATATGTGAAAACACATTTTTATACATAACTTTTGAACTACTTATCGAAACTTCAATCTGTATAAAACTCGATCTATGGGACCCTAAACCAAGTCAAATGCAACAAATTCGGGTCAAATCGGTTCAGCCAGTGCCGAGAAACATGAGCTAGTTTATTGGTCACATACATACATACACACACACATACACACACACATACACACACACATACACACACACATACACACACACATACACACAGACATTTGTTCAGTTTTCGATTCTGAGTCGATATGTATACATGAAGGTGGGTCTACGACGTATTTATACGAAGTTCATTTTTAGAGCAGGATTATAGCCTTACCTCAGTGAGGAAGGCAAAATTCCGTACAAAAATTCCGGCCTAATTAAAATTCGCGGAGAGGGTTGAAAATCCGTAGGGTAAGGAAAAAATCCGTACAGTTGGTAGCCTTAATCAATAACATCAATAAAAGATTAGATAGTTAACGTAGGTTTTTTTCGTTATTTGACACTAAAAATTCGATCAATTATAACCGAAATATCGGCAAATAAAAAATGAACAAGAAGTGCTTCTTGCAAAAATCTAACTTTATGTGGATTTACATCAAAAACGTTACTTAATCCACCCTAAGGTGGTTGGTGCCTTCCTCACATTTAGAGGGTAATGCTATCCAAAAAAGATACAAAAGGGCGGACCTTTCAGTGTTCTATCAACTTGATTCATTATTCATACCATCATATTGGGTAGTCAGATCTTCATAATTCAGGGCACTTATGTGCTCATAACTTTTGATAGGGTAGTCAGATCTTCAATCTTTTGAACTCTTTGAAAAGGTCTTCTAATTACCTAACAAACGCCAGGTCGCATGATAGATCCGGACAACGTTTTCATCAAAATATCTGAGATCCGGCATCTGAAAAGTGTATAAATAACACTTAAGTGCTTATAACTTTTGATAGGGTTGTCAGATCTTCAATGTATTGGTCGCGTTGGAAAGGTCTTTTAAATACCTTTCTAAAAATGTATAACATGACGGAGTTTCTTACAAAACCACCCTTTTTACAATCTTCCGGACTTTTGTTAAAATCGTTTTTTGAACTTATGAAGTACTTAAAACTAAACTTTACCATTTTCAATAGCGACTTTTGGGACCCCAAGACGGATCGACTGAGACCAAAACGGTCCAAATCAGTTCAGCCAGTGCTGAGATAATCCAGTGCAAATTTTTGTGATCAACATCCCTCCACACACACAGACATTTGCTCAGAATTTGATTCTGAGTCGATATGTATACATAGAGGTGGGTCTAGGAGGTCAAATTATGAATTTCGTTTTTCGAGTGATTTTATAGCCTTTCCTCAGTAAGGTGAGAAAGGCAAAACGCTTAACTTAGCTTAACGTCAAATTAATGGGATCGCCTATAAATCACGCATGCCATGGCTTAAGGAGATTATTATGGCAAATCAATGTAAATAAAAATTTTACATCGCATAGAGGATCCTTTCAAATCTCCGCAACCTAGAAAATATTTCACAAACGGGATTTTTTATTTATGCAAATTTTTAAATTTTTCATATATTTTGATGGAGGCGCACGATCATCCACAAAGCATTGTTTAAGGTGAAGATTCGCGCACCTCCTTTGATATATGTGGAATATATTTATATAGTGTAATAAATAACAATCCCTAGGTAAAATCCGTTGGTGATATTCATCAACTTTATCATTTTTTCTGACATTTCTTTTTTATTTTCTATTAAATATAAAACATTATAAAAGAGCCTTTTTTCAAGAAAGGAACACAACATCGTTCAAAACCTGCTACAAGACAGCACAAAACCGACGATATGTGATAGTCGTGCAATGTTTGCATATGAAGCAAAACACGAAGCGTTTTTATTTTTTGTGCAGACTCCTTGCGTCTAAACTCTAGACACTAAACGAACGGAACGACGACGCCAATCGAGCGTAAAAGTGACAGGCAGAACCGGGTTAGGTAAAAACACCTCTTTTCAATTTTAGGAGTCGAGTCACTGTGATTATGGTTTAAGTGTTATTTTGAATGCATAATTACATTTTTAAATTTTTTACAACATTTTTTTTAACAAAGAATCAATTTTTCTAAAATTTTGAAAGATTTTCAACTGTGTCATTCCAAGCAAACAAAGAAAAAAGCTACAATGCTGCAAAATTCAGGGTGATGAAAGTCAATCTGCTGTGAAAAATCACTCAAAACCGGAAGGAACTTGCAGCTGAAAGTGAGCCAGTTGGAACAACAAAGGAAGTCACCTTTCAACATCCTTTTATTAGAAGATTTTTTGAATTAAGTGCACTTTTGATGAAAAATGCTCACGTTTTATCGACATTCAATACGAGCATAAAGTTGTGTGCTCAAACCATTGTCACTTTATGTATCAATCAGTATTGAAAATTGGAAAATTTTCACGCCACAAAAAAAAACACCCTTCATAATACATCATTCAACGCACCCCCTCGTCAACAAGTGCTGATGACATTTTTACACCCAACTTGCTAATGCTATTTTTACATCTTTCATCATCATTGAAAAAGGCACATAAATTTGCCTTTCACAACCTTTTGGCAGCTTAATTTCACCAGACTGCGGTTTTTTATGGAAGGGTCCTTTTCTTTTGCGATGTTTTTTTTCTTTCTTTCACGCTCTCACGCACGCATCAATCTTTGCCGATTACTCACTCAAATTTTCTTTTTTTTTTTTGGGTCTGATGGCTGTCATGTTGAGAGTTATGCGTTTGGGAAATTATGAAGAAATGGGTGGGTTTTGTGGGCTGGAAAATGGATTGAATTGAGGACACCTTTTTCGACTTTATTTTTTGCCCCCTGAATTTTCTAAAGAAATGCAACAAAACTGAAATAAAATTTGCATTGGTATTAGAATACTCGGAAATTATCATTTCAGCAAGGAAAGAAGGTTTATCGTGAATCTTACTAAAGTTTTGTTTAAAATCCTGAAACACTAGTTGTTTTTTTCAACCACGATTTTTTTAGTTAGAAATCCTGAAAAAAACTTAGATTTGACAGCTGGAACCAGCTCCAAAAACTAAAATTTAGCCAAATTTAACTAAATTTAGCAAAATTTGCTTTATTTAACTAAATTTAGCAAAATTTGCTTTATTTAACTGAAATCAACTAAATTTAATTAAATGAAATCAATTAAATTTAATTAAATAAACAAAATTTAACTAAATATAAAAAAAACAAAGTTTTCATAAATATTATAAAATTTAACTAAATTTTATTCGTTTTAACTAATTTAAACAAATTCAACTAAGTTTATCATCTTAATTTAAGTTAATCTAAATTGATTTTACCAAATTTAACTAAATTAAACTTAATTTGACTTGATTTAAGTTTATTTAACGTAATTTAACAATATAACATAATTAAACATAGTTAAACTTAATTTAATTTAAATTTACTTAATTTTATTTAACTGAAATAATTTTTACGTAATTGAACATAATTTAACTATATTAAATTTAACTTAACTTAATTTAACTAAATTAACTATAGTTTAAGTTAATTTTACTTATTCAACTTAATTTAACTTTATTGAACTCAATTAACTTAATTTAAATCAACTTAATTTAGCTTAATTAAACTTAATTTAACTTAGTTTAACTTAATATAATTTCACTTAATTCAACATAAAAATAAATATTTTTACTAAATTAACCAAAAATTAATTTAATTTAAATTCATACATTTTAATTTAGCTAAATTTAACTTAATTTAACTTAATTTAACACAAGCTCACAATAAACAATTTAAGGTAACTAAATTTTACCAAATAAAATTTAAATAATCTAATAATCTATATATACCTAAGTTGTACAAAATTCAACTAATTTTAACTAAATATGAATCTATTTAACTATGCTCAATTGATCTTATTAAATTGAATTGAACCTCGTTTTGTTTATCTTAACTGAATTAAACTTAATTAAACAAAGTTTTACTGAATTAAACTTAATTTAACAATATTTAATGAATTAAACTTAATTTAAAAAAGTTTTACTGAATTTAAGTTTATTTTAATTTATTTTTTTAATTTAAAGTACTTTGTTTTACTTTATTTTGCTTTTTTTTCTTTATTTTACTTTATTTTACTTTATTTTACTTCATTTTACTTTGTTTTAATTTATATTAATTAATTTTACTTTATTTTGCTTCACTTTACTTTATTATACTTTATGTCACTTTATAATACTTTATTTTACTTTATTTTACTTTCATTTACTTTATTATACTTTATTTTACTTTATTTTACTTTATTTTACTTTATTTTACTTTATTTTTCTTTTTTTTACTTTATTTTACTTTATTTTCCTTTATTTTACTTTATTTTTATTTATTTTACTGTATTTTACTTTATTTTACTTTATTTTACATTATTTTATTTTGTTTTACATTATTTTTCTTCATTTTACTTTATTTTACTTTATTTTATTTAATTTTACTTTATTTTACTTTATTTTACTTCATTTTACTTAATTTCACTTCATTTTACTTAATTTCACTTCATTTTACTTTATTTAATTAAATTTACCAAATTCAGCCAACAAAAAAATTTTCAATTAAATTAAATCAAAATTAATTTAATTTAACTGAATTTTGATATATTTGACTGAACTTAACTGAATTTTAATAAATTTATCTAAATTTATATAAATTAAGCAAATTTTGACTAAATTTGAACAAAAATTAACTTAATTCAACATTTTTCTTTCTAGTTTAGCCATATTAAACTTATAAATTTTATTGACCTGAATTTTACCTCATTGAACATGATTTAGCCTATTTTATTGATTTAACTCAATTTAACATAACATTCGTCCACTGTAATCTTTGATCGCGTTTTCGGTTCACTCCTGAACAATCTTGAAATTATTTATGCGGATTTGTGATTCCTCTCGTTCCATTATTCCCATGGCCGGTTCTAGCTAGTTTTCCGGTGAAAGTACCATTTTTTGTTTGCTGAAACGCCATAATTTTTGGTTAAATCCTTCCTGTCATTTAGGTTTGGGCTGTCACATTTGGAAAACAAATCAGGGTTAGCTATTTCACCAATCCCAAGTTGGTAAATTTACCTGTAATTTTAGCTAATTCAACCAAAAAAATCATTGTTTCACAAATTTGAAGCAAACTAATTTGAATTGTTAAATTTTAGATGAAACTCCTTTCCGTGAGAAGCTTCCCAGAAAACACCAAATACATTATCCCAATTTTCACCAAATTCATAATCTGAATTGTTAACATCCTGTTCAACAGCACCATCAAACCCCAACAAAACACCTGCCGGAGGTTGTTCATTATTCGGCACGGCAAAATATCCCTCCGCATCCGGACCGGAACACCCCAACCTGTAACCAACGGAACCGAGCGCTCTCCGGCCTTATCAGATGGTGCGTGCGAGCTTTCAACCTTACCTTCCGGAGGAGGGAGTTCCAAATGAAATCCTTTGGCGAAATCGATTCGACAAACAACAACAACAAACCCAGGTCCAACGGGGAACAAATGTGTCCCCCGGGGGGAATTTCCAGATGGCCATCGACCGTCCCCCAACCCAGAGCCGGGCCTGGGAGGAAAAAGCGTACACGAAATGATAAAATTTAATGACTTTTGACCCCCTCGCTATTGATCGAAAGAAAGAGACGGAAACCCCCGGTAAAACTAGGATGTTCCGGTTGTAAGGTGTGCGTTCCTTAACATTTAAGTGTCCAGAAGGTATAGTCTCGGGGTGTCTTCAGACGGAAGTAGGGGGTACCTGACCCGTTTCGGGCCGATTTATGGTTCCAGTGCTTGGATTGTTGACGGGTCAACAGACCTAACAAAATAGAAATAATTCTAAATTAAATTAAAAAATCATTTGAATTTTGACATGAACTAAAAAAACTGTCATTTTTAACTTTAATAAACAGTTATTGAAATCAAAAAATACAAATAAATTCAAAGATTCCAACTGTGCGTTTCGCACCAACCAAATTTGCCCCCAAGTAGGCCATGCTTTTCGTTTGTCGTAGTCATCGTCGTCATTGGCATCCGAAGCAATAACCATAACGATGATGCTGATTCAATCTAATCTTATTAAAAATTTACTACGGGGATCTTTTGTCTTGCGCGTAGATACTACACGGGATCCCGTCGTGTCACGCCGGTCTCCGGGTGTTTCCCCCTGAGGGAGGATTGAACCACCTTTTTCGGTGGCGTGACCCCTCCCAAAAGAAGAGGTGATTATCTTGAAGTTGAAGAAAAATCGAGCTGAATAAACAAATCGATTCGAAAAAGGGAGGAAATGGTTGGAGCGAAATTCAATGGTATCGGATCGTTTGGATCAGCTCTTTGTTTTGTCTGAGCAGATAGAATGCCAATTGATGGTATCACAAGGGGTTGTTAATCGTCGAATGGAATGGATTTTAGTAGAATTTTAACCCTTTACAAATCTAGCACGCCAAGAAGAATAATTCCCTTTGAAAAGAGCATAATCCGAAAAAAAGTTCTCCACTCGGGTTCAATATTTTTCTGGGGTTTCCTTAGCCAAAATAATAAGACCAGTATTTTTTTTTGGCCGTTACGACGATCTACACCGTGCTAAGGTGTTTCCAAAACGACAATTTTCGTAAATTTTCGCGAAAACCGCACTTTTCAAAAATTCATAACTCTGTTCCATTTCAACCAATTTAAACTGTTTTTGACGCAAACATTTCAAAAAGTCGTATGAAAACTAAAAATTGCATTTTAACCGTGTCTGCACTAAAGAGCCTGTATCTGAAAATATTTTTTATCGGATTCCTTGGAAGTTTTCTCATAACCTTTAAAAAATCGCCGATTTCGACGCGTATATTTCCAAGATATGATCATTTGAAAATACAAACTGAGTTTTCCCGAGCATGCGTAAATAACAAAGGAAATGCGTAAAAATACTTTTATCTGGTATCAATACTAAATGTTGGTATTCCTGAACCCTTTAAAATTTTTCTTGCAAAAGCAAAATTTGCTATCATACCAATTTAAGGTATTGTTTTGATATTGCAAAATTGCAGAACTTGTCAATATGGTCGGACACCACATTTTGGTATAACAGTATTATAACAAGTTCCTCTGAAACTTTGGGATTTTTTTTTTTCAATTTTGACAAGATAATTAATTTTGCGCTAAAATGACTTGAAACTCAAAAAAAGTTAAAGCTGATTTAATTTTTTTTATATAAGCTCTAAGATATTTTTTAAAATCGTTGCAATTTCTCTAAGTCAGGATAACCAATTACTTTGAAAAATTAGTCAATCGACAGATTGTTGAATTTTGGAGAATTTCAATCCAGTTTAATTTTATTAACATTTATTCTTCAATCTTGTTATTTTTCAGAAGCTTCAAGAACTTTAAGAACAAGCCGTTCATCAATGACAAATGCATTCGATGTGGTGAAGAATATCACTAAAAACATCATGGTATCATCAGGTGAAAAGATTTGGCTGTTGCAGTTGGATCATTTCCGTTTTTTTCACTAACTGCAAAGCATGAAAATACCAAATTTTGGTATTACTTGTGCAAATACCAGCGACCAAAATATACTCTTGGTTGCCCAGTAATAGATGCTAAAATACAATGAAATCATACCAAAATCATGTATGTGGAAGACCACAGGAATACCAAAATACGATTTTCCAAGGGCACGGGAATACCAAAAAATAAAACCATGACAATACCAAGTTTTGGTTTCAACATTTAAGTAAAAATTTAAGCATTGACGAAATTTATGTTTCGTGAGGAAAAATAGTTTTTGTGGTACCTACAGTTAATTATATGGAGACTTGTATGGACGTACTAATTGTGGAAAATATCTTCTTTGGTCGTAGAAAAGGTACACACTAAGTTTTATCCAAATCAAAAACCCGATTTAATCCCACCTGGGGTGAGAAAGAGCCTTTCTTACTAAAGAATATAACAATGGTAGAACTTCTTTCAATTAATAACATCGACTTTGTTTATTTATAACGTCAGCTCAAAAGAAAGTCTTATGATGAAAGCAATGTATTATGATGATATTATGAGTATTATGAATGATATGATTTCCAAAAGAAATTAAAAATGCAATTTTCACCAAAAGAATATTTTTAATCGTACAATATGTTTGTACGTTTCTAATCAAACAAGCGATTACGACAAACGCGATCATAGCAAGCTTCCCAACAACGCACACCGCGGATTTGGTTTTCTAGTTTCGGTACGAGCCCTTTTGTGTGACTGTGTTGGTGTTTTGGTTCATCGTACCAGCGCACCAAGACAAGGTACAAGTGAACCGCGTGTGCCGCACGGTGCAGGGAAGCTAGCCATTCAGCTTCTACGAGAGTGACAGAGTCAGATATAGCTATTTTTAACAACCGCACCACTACACAGTCAATTGCGAGAACCTTAGGAAGAAAGCCATTGAAGTCGCCAGCATTAAACACCTTGAAAACGAAATAAACGATGAAAAGCTTAGAAAGCTCCTATTATCCTATCCAATGAACCCTGTTAAATAAACTTACGAAATCACGAAAAAATTAAGTCTACATTTAGGCGATTTTAGGAGCGCATGGGAAACAAAATGATTGTAGCCGGATGAATGTCCTATGTCACAAAGGTTTTTGCATAAACATTGGACAGTTATGCAAAAACAGACAGGGCAAAAGAAACCGAAAAGCAACGATATCTTACATATTGAAGGAAACATCGGTAGACAAGCTACTACAAAATGAGTATAAGTCGAGCCACAAAATATATGCGCCAGCATTCTCGCGCCAGTATTCGAAGCTCAACTTGACAACTTGGCGTCGAAGCGTCGAAAATCGATGCAGTGTGATTTTTTGACGATTTTTCCGATTAAAATTGATGCTGAATCGACATATTTACGAAGATGGAAATGACGTCCTGCCTTAAAGTAAAACCTATACCTTTCTTTAGTAAGAAAGGCAAAAAGTAAATCGTTCTAAAAATTGATCGGGATTGCCGATCGATGTCGAATTTGTTTCAGATGCTCACTCATGGTCTGTACTATGAATGTAGCAAGAAATTTCGAATAAAATCAGAAATGAAAAATGTTGGCGAAGGTCACCAGGTGGGCTTTTACCTTTTTTTAGGGATTTTTTTTCTTATGGTAGGTCAATCAAACGGCTCTAACTCCAGAACCATATTATGAATCTGGATGAAAATTTGGGAGGTTGTAGGGCTCGAAAAATGCAATTTTTGAGATAAATAAAAAATATGAAAATGAAAAACTTTGACCATATTTTCATTTGAAAACTTTGTATTTTGTTGAAAAGTCTGGCCGCATCCGAAAACAGATGGATATTTCGAAATTTTCGCGGCAACTCGCCCAGGTTCAGCACACTAGCTTTCATCTGCATTTAGAAGAATCGAAATCGGATATATGGGAGCTGAGAACGGCGCGACACAAAATTTTGCAAAATTTTACCACATACGAACATCACTCGACCTCCACGGAATTTATTTTCTCAAAATTCGATGGTTCGAGATAGACGAGTTCTGTCAAGGTGAATCGATAGAGCGTCGAAAATCGATGCAGTGTGATTTTTTGACGATTTTTCCGATTAAAATTGATGCTGAATCGACATATTTACGAAGATGGAAATGACGTCCTGCCTTAAGGTAAAACCTATACCTTTCTTTAGTAAGAAAGGCAAAAAATAAAATTTAAATTGTCATGAAAACATCTCGCTATTATTTTAGAAGATAAAAATTTCAAGACAAAAAGTCTAAAGTGGACAAAAGGTCGAATGGACAGAACGTCGGTAGAACAAAAAAAAAAAAAAACAACAATTGGTCAAAAAAAAAATTAATTAAAAAAAAAGTCATTCAATGTGAGCCTTAACGCAAAAATATTGAAAAACAGCTATAATAAGGTGTTTTGAAAGGTTTTCATTAATTCAATTCTATATTCATTACATTTTATAGGTCTATTTTTTATTTTCCCCTAAAGAACTGATATGATCACCAAGGATAGATTGAAAAATGATAGAAAACTTTGAAAAATAACTATAAAGCAAGACTTTTAACTATTTCAAAGTATTTTTTTTTTGTTTGAGAAAATAGAAAAAGTAAACTAAAAACTTACAAAATATGTTGAAAGTATGTTTAAAAAAAAGAACAGCTCATGTTCGAAAGAATCGAAAAACTTGAAGGTTGTTTTGAAAAATATAATAAAAACTTGCGACAATTAAGAATCGTCCTTTTATCCATTCGATCTTATGCATCCTTAAAGGATAAAATGAAGGAATCGAATAACAAATTCTAATGATGTTTGTTAAAGCCAGTCAATATATTTTTTTGAGCCTACAGAGATTTTTGCATTAAAAGCACAATTTTTTAATAAAGCTTGAATTCAGTATTACAGGTTTTTTTTCGTTGCCTTTTTTATTGTCCAGATTGAGTATGACACTACTCTGAAGATTTTTCTTTTCCAAGATAGTGGAGATGAAATATTGAAAAAATGCACTTTTCAATTTAACGGGCAATCAACCGTTAAAATTTGACTAAAATGGGGTCGCAGAACTCGAATTGGGGAGCGTTCTTTTATTACATAACGCAGTAGGTGGGGAGGGGGGGGGGGTCGGAGGCCGTGTTACGCTCCATACAAAATTTTTAAAATTTGTATGGAAATTTTGTTACGAGGGGAAGAGGGGGTCTAAAAATCCGATTTTTTGCGTTACGTAATAAAAGAACGCTCCCGTAGATGTTAAAAGTTTAAAAGAAGAAATAAAAAGTCCAATACAAGCCTTAGGATTATCATGCTTTGGATAATCCAAATTTCGGATAATCGAGGCTTCGGACAATCGATTCTGGATTGTATTTGAAAAAATAAATTTGAAAAATAGTTGTAAAAAATCAGAGTTGTTAAATTCTACGCATTTTTTGCAATTGTTTTTTGCGAAAATCATTCGGATTTTATTTAATATTCTTAAATTTTTCAATAAAGGAAGATATTTTTGGATCTTTTTTTTTAAGATTATTTTTTTATGTAAAGCATTGAAAATGTTTTTCTTTCTATTTTTTCGAAAAGCAATATTTGGAGGAAGGAAGAAAACAATAGCAATTCTAATTGAAAAAGATTTTCTCTCGACAAAAAATCTGATCATGAGTAAGAAATTGACTTGTAAAAAATATGGAATATTTTTTCCCTGTATCCACATATGGAACGAAAAATTACTAGGTAATGCCACAGCTTGGTGCGGCTTACCACTAAGTTTCTCATCATTTTTTGCAGATGGTCTGTTCTGCTTCCTACTTCTACTTCACTCTGGTGCCGAACATACGCCAAAAAGTGATTTCTGTTTTTTTTTTTCATCTCGCTCTATTTTCCATGTTCCGTAAACGTTTGCGGCATATCGGGCTGCTCGCTCATAAAAAACGGCAGCAAGATGAATCTTTCACTCTTTTGTGTAACACACTTACACCACACCAAAGTTTTCTTCCCCAACCCAAACTATTCTTCCACCCTCGCTCCGATCCACCTCACGGTGGCCCCATCTTGATTACGATTTAATGGCAATATTTATGTTCCGCTTTTCTTTTGGTTGTTGCGGCGGCTTTCGCTTTCGGTTTGCCTGCATTCAGGGGCAGATTTCTTTTTTTTCACTTTCTGGAAGGCAAAACTTCGAAAAAAGAGAAAGGCAGAGCATGTCGTCCCACGGCGACGACGATCCCCACCGGATGGGGTCGTCGGCGATGGCCACACAGCGCTCCGTACATCATCGTAATTTTCCTTCCGTTTTACACATAATTTGTCTGATTTACTAGGATTTTTCCTCGTCGGTTGCTCGCTTTTGCGTTTCGGAGGCTGCACTTTTACTCTTCTCTTCCATCGAAGCGAACCGGCGGCGGGGAGGAGGTCGTAAAAAATGTTTTATGGAAGATGTATCTCGTCGATGTTGTACCTTTGTACCCGGGCTTAGCATAGTATGGAACATGGACATTGAACGCACAACAGGCTGGGGAAGAATGAATTCTGCGCTGATGGGGCATTGTCGTCGATTGAATCAATCACAGGTTTTGGGGCTGGTTTTGGACTATAAATATTGAAACATAAAGCTCACGGCACAATTGTCTGCCTGTGTGGATCAATCGGACCGCGCACTGGACTCACAATCCAGAGGTCGCCGGTTCGAATCCCGAGGCAGACGCAAAAATTCTAAGTGTTAATATAGGTATTCGGTGCCCTCTCCCCGTGCCATACCTTCACACTTAGGAGACCCGGGAGGCGGAGTCTTGTCGCAAAAAGAACGATACACGCCTGTGGATCCGTTGACGAAACAACAAGGTTTACTAGGGCCACATTATAAGGTGTTACGTCGATTCCGTTTTTTTTCACGGCACAATCAGAAATCGTGAGACACATACAACATACAACGAAATGTATTTTTTTATTTGAGTTCATAAAAAAATCTAAGTGAGTGTTTTTTTTAGGAAACACTTTTGAACGGAGTTCGATGAAAGATTTCCGGTTTTTTCAACTTTTACCAATAACATTTATTTTAATGGCAAAAATTTCAAAAGATTTGCAAAAGGCAGTGTTTTTTCAGAAATTTTAAAAGGATAATTCTTCGCCTACTCTTAAAGCATTTGCTCTAACCCCTTTCCGATTTGCCTGAATCTTTGCCCTAAGGGATAACTTTTGTCGCTGATTACGAACTCCATTTTTTAACATTCGAAATTTTGAACATTCGAAAAAAGTCAAGTTTTTCAATAAATTTGCAGCCTCAAAGGGTGATGAGATGGAAATTTGGTGTCAAAGGGACTTTTATGTAAAATTGGACGCCCGATTTGATGGCGTACTAAGAATCCCTGAAACACGTATTTTTCATCGAAAAATGCAAAAACAATTTTAAAAATTCTGCCATTTTTCGTTACAAAACTGTATTTTTATTTTTATTTTTTGGGATACCATTTTAAGGAAAATTTAATGTCCTTTTCTAATCTACATTAACGCAAAAGGGTCATTATTTCATTTTGAACAAACATTTTCATTTTAAAATTTCGTGGTTTTTATAACTTTGCAGGGTTATTATTAAGAGTGTAACAATATTCTACATACAAAATTTGGTACGCCATCTAATTGGGCGTCCAATTTTACATAAAAGTTCCTTTGACACCAAATTTCCATCTCATCGCCGTTTCATGCTCAGACACGACACGAAATATTAAAAAGTGGACCTTGAATTCGTGTTCAGGGACAAAAGTTACCCCTTAGGACAAAGTTTCACGCAAATCGAAGAGGGGTAGGGACAATTTTTCCCGATTTCGTGTGAGTTGGTAGAAAATTACCCAAAAACAAACCATCCACATAAACGACCCCCAGGTCTTTTTGTGGTCTCTATTGCAAGTTTCTGCTCGAACCAAGGAGTCCGAAGGCTTGAATGGGGAGAGCACCCAAACCTCTTTATACTCCAAGGAACCTTCCACCCCAGGGTTCGAACTGGCGACCTTTGGATTACAAGTCCAACCGCCCCCAGCGATTCCACTGGAGCAGGCTTGGTTTGGTGTGTTGTTTGTACTTATGGCATGGAGACGACTCCTACACCTCGAATGACTTAACGGCCTAACAACAACCAAGGCCGGGACCGACGTTTTACTTCCTCATCCGATAGAAGGTTACCCATATCGATTTAATTTTTAAGTTATTGTTATAAAGTGATTTTTTTTATTTTTACATTCAAAAGGAAACATTCTGTAAATGGTTTTTAACATTTTCATATCAAGGATTTATCAAACTTTTTTTAAAAGCAAAAGTCCGTATAATTACGAGCAGTGTTGATTTTTTTTTTGTTTTTCACATATTTTTCAAAAATTTCAAATCAGGGCAAAAAAAATCATTTCATTTTTGAAAAAAAAATCTTATGAAAAAATCTGATCGCAAAAAAATAAAAACGAAAAAAAAATGTCGACATGTCATTTATAAGATATTTTGAAAACTAATGATTGCAAAACATCTGTAGTATATTGCATTTTACAGCATATTTTCCAAGGGTCCTGATTGCTCCAAAACGACTCATTCACTCGCGACCACAAATCGAAAGCGACAAAAAACTGCTCTGACCGTTTCCTACCGTTTGTCGCTTCCACACCAATCGTTACAGAATAGGTACTCTCTCTCTTTGCTCTCCCTCACTCACTTCAATGGGGTAGTACAGTGAATGGTTCAGAGAGACCGCTGCGTTATGTCGCTCAGTCGCTGAGTCGAAATAGTTTGCTATCGGCTTTCTTTTACTCAGTTATTAAACTACCTAAAACGTATGTTATCAAAAATGTTTTGCAATTTTGTTGATAACACGACATCGAAGACACATTGAAAAGCAATTTCCATCATGCCAAATACAAATTTACGGCAAATTGTGGTAGTGCAAGCCAAAGAGCGCCAAGCTGGTATGTTCCCGAGCAGACGGAAATAACTTGGGAATGTCAGTTTTTGATATTGTGAGAAGATCGAAATATGTTATTGGGATGATCGGATTAGTTGTTAAAATAACAAAAATCAATAACAAAGATTTGTTCGAAGAATAACTTAAACTGTTATTATGTTGTTATTGCAATAACAAACCAATAACACAGAAGGAATCATGAAGGAATAACAAGATTTGTTATTTTGTGCGGAGAGGTGGAGCAGCATAATAACAAAAAATGTTATTGAACTGGAATGTCTCCATAACAAAAAAAGTTATTGTTTTGGTTTATTTGTAATTTGCAAATAAACCTGCAGTTGCCATAACTCCTCTGTACTAGTCAGGGCTGCAGAGTCGGGTACCTCCAAGCGACTTTGAATCAATACTTTGAAGACAACTCCGACTCTGGATGCACGATATGACGTCAACGACGACTTCAGCTCTCCAGAAATACCCGACTTCACAGATTCCGACTCCAAGTAAAAGTTGCTGAAAATTTGCTGAATCCGATGCAGTCTCCGAGGTCTCACTCCAGCTCGAACTTCAACGTCAGCTCCGACTTCCTGGCTCTGTGAAAATAATAACAGTTTTTGTTATTCACACTTCAAAAATTCTCAATAAATAAGTCAATTCCGTTAGGAAATACAACAAAATAAAAAAAATGAACTCTCAAAAGTTAATTTTATCGGATTAATTTTAGCTTGAAACCCCATTTCATGGCCAAAATAATGACCCCGACGAAATTGGTCAAAATTATCCCATAGTTCTAGCCAATTTTAGCAAAGTCCCTTAGGGGGTATATCAAATAATTAAAAAAATCAACTTTCAAAATTTCAACTTTTTAGAATAATTTTAGCTTAAGGACCCCATTTCATGGCCAAAATAATGACCCCTACGAAATTGGTCGAAATTATCCCATAGTTCTAGCCAATTTTAGCAAAGTCCTTTAGGGGGTATATCGAATAATTAAAAAAAATCAACTTTCAAAATTTCAACTTTTTAGAATAATTTTAGCTTAAGGACCCCATTTCATGGCCAAAATAATGACCCCTACGAAATTGGTCAAAATTATCCCATAGTTCTAGCCAATTTTAGCAAAGTCCCTTAGGGGGTATAACAAATAATTAAAAAAAATCAACTTTCAAAATTTCAACTTTTTAGAATAATTTTAGCTTAAGGATCCCATTTCATGGCCAAAATAATGACCCCGACGAAATTGGTCAAAATTATCCCATAGTTCTAGCCAATTTTAGCAAAGTCCTTTAGGGGGTATATCAAATAATTTAAAAAAATCAACTTTCAAAATTTCAACTTTTCAGAATAATGTTAGCTTTAGGACCCCATTTCATGGCCAAAATAATGACCCTGACAAAATTGGTCAAAATTATCCCATAGTTCTAACCATTTTAAACAAAGTCCCTTAGGGGGTATATCAAATAATTAAAAAATCAACTTCCAAAATTTCAAATTTTTAGAATAATTGTAGCTTTAGGACCCCATTTCATGGCCAAAACGAAAAGAAATTAGACAAAAGTATCCCAAAGATCTAAACATATTTAACAAAAGAAAAAATAATAACAGATTGTGTTATGGACACTTAGAAACTTTTCCATTTGTGCGATTTATGGCATTTTTTTCTAAGTCAGTATACCGAACGAATAACAAATTTTGTTATTAGGAGAGTTTTTGAAATGTATAACATTTCCTCTTATTAGCGTGTTATTAAACATTTTCAATATAATATCACTTCAATACCAAATTTTGTTATTTTATCAGAAACTGTTATTATTTTTTCTTCTTGAAGTTGAACTTCAGGATAAAATAATAACACTCTTTGTTATTTTAACAGGATTTGTTATTGAAATATTATTAATTTTGTTATTACCGTCTGCCCGGGTTGTTAGATTCTCTCCTCTCTGAACGTATTCGTGTGTGACTCGAGTCGACGGACGGAGTGGGAGGGAAATTCACGAAGTATTTGTGACGCTTGGAGAAGCGATTGAGCAAGTCGCTGGCAGCCTGAGTATAGTGTTTGCTCGCAACTGGCTGCAAGCTCCAATTGGCAAAGATTCGCTCGGCGATGAGTGAGTGATTTCTTACTTTTACTTTGGAACTTCACAATAGTTTCAAATACTTTTAAACCATCCCAAACATGCTAAATATTATATAAATAATCAACGCAGGAAAATTCATTTCATATTTCTTTCAATTAATTCAACTTCTGCTTCCATTGAAACTTTAAAGTATTTTAAGAAAAAAAAAATGACCCTTTGCCTGTCTGTGTAGTGTTTTTTAAAAAGGTATTGTTTGAATTTGGAACAAAATTTATTCATTTCATAAATTTTGAAACCAGACCATTTCAAAAAGCCCCTTACATTTTTCAACTTTTTAGACACTTTTTTGGAAATTATTTTTTTTGACCTGGATGTGATAGTATCAACAATATATTTAGTAACTTGAATTAGATACACCAGGCTTTAAAAAATTTAAAAATATGAAGGTTAAATGAAAACCAGTAATCAAAGCATACATGCAAACTTTTGGACCAAGCCAATTCTACACTTTTGACATGTTTTCCAAATTCTGACAGTTTGTTACGCTCGTGTCATTCCTATATTTTTGCACAAAATACCTGCACCATGATGAAAGCTGAAAAACATTTTCGTTGGCAGCTCAGCAAATTAAATTTATTTTCCTTTCGGTGAAATGTATAAATTGCCAAACGCTAACTGAAAGCTCACACCGTGTGCTCGTGTGTGCTGCAACACATGACAACTATTTAGGTGATGAATGATTTCGCGAGCACGTGACAGACAGCTGACGGCGTGGAAAATAAAAATGAGACATTAAATTCATTAATTTGCTGCAGATGCTAAATTGATAATTGATTGGGATGATTTTTTTA
Organism: Culex pipiens pallens; assembly: GCF_016801865.2. Lineage (NCBI taxonomy): Eukaryota > Metazoa > Arthropoda > Insecta > Diptera > Culicidae > Culex > Culex pipiens. The sequence continues at coordinate 35,592,669 of NC_068937.1, read as the reverse complement.
CGTTTGTCATTTTGTTGTCATAAGTGACAATTTTTTTGTTGAATTTGTACCTTTTCATTGCTCTTCTCATAAGTGCTCCCCTGAGGAGTCAGAGGTGAAGTGCTGCCAAAATGGCAGCAGTGTTCCCAGTTGCATTTTGCAATAAATCGAGAGTTTAAGGCCCCCGTCTCGTGACTCGCGTGCGCGTGGTTTATCATTTTTCATATTTGTTATATTATCGTTTTTAAAAGTCCAAACACATCACGATTTAGAGAATTTTCTCAGCTTTCTAACAACGGGTTCATTTTTCAAAAAAAGTGAGTTTTTCTTCTCCATCGGTGCTTTTTAGTAAAATAGTTTTTCAAAATTCTGGGGTATTTCAAAATTTATCGCGATGACCTATACTTTTTTATACACCAAAATGTTCGTTGGGATGTGGGCAATATATGTCTAGAACATTGTTATAATTTTTTACCAAAATATATTGCCGTTTTTTAGTAAAAACTATAGCGCGCCATCACCATATTTTGAAAATATTGAAAAAGCTGGTTTTTACCTTGGAAGGCAAAAATCTTGAAATTCAAAGCGGTGACCTATACTTTTTATCGATGGAGAATGTTCAGAAATATCCTAGAATCAATTTGTAGTACTTTAAAAAATATTTGAGTACATAAAAATATTTATTTTGGGCAAAATATTGAGAAAAATCTATTTTTTTCAAAGAAACTCAAATAAATTCCAAGTATTTCGCCAGTATTACAAAATTCAAAGCGATGACCTATACTTTTATCGATGGAAAATGTTCAGATATATTCTAGAATCAATTTGTAGTTCTTTAAAAAATATTTTAGTACATAAAAATATTTATTTTGGGCAAAATATTGAGAAAAATCTATTTTTTTTCAAAGAAACTCAAATATATTCCAAGTATTTCGCCAATATCTCAAAATTCAAAGCGATGACTTATACTTTTTATGGATGGAAAATGTTCAGAAATATTCTAGAATCAATTTGTAGTACTTTGAAAAATATTTTAGTACATAAAAATATTTATTTTGGGCTAAATATTGAGAAAAATCTATTTTTTTCAAAGAAACTCAAATATATTCCAAGTATTTCGCCAGTATTACAAAATTCAAAGCGATGACCTATACTTTTATCGATGGAAAATGTTCAGATATATTCTAGAATCAATTTGTAGTACTTTAAAAAATATTTTAGTACATACAAATATTTATTTTGGGCTAAATATTTAGAAAAATCTAATTTTTTCAAAGAAACTCAAATAGATTCCAAGTATTTCGCCAGTATTACAAAATTCAAAGCGATGACCTATACTTTTATCGATGGAAAATGTTCAGATATATTCTAGAATCAATTTGTAGTACTTTAAAAAATATTTTAGTACATACAAATATTTATTTTGGGCAAAATATTGAGAAAAATCTATTTTTTTCAAAGAAACTCAAATATATTCCAAGTATTTCGCCAATATCTCAAAATTCAAAGCGATGACCTATACTTTTTATGGATGGAAAATGTTCAGAAATATTCTAAAATCAATTTGTAGTACTTTGAAAAATATTTTAGTACATAAAAATATTTATTTTGGGCTAAATATTGAGAAAAATCTATTTTTTTCAAAGAAACTCAAATATATTCCAAGTATTTCGCCAATATCTCAAAATTCAAAGCGATGACCTATACTTTTTATGGATGGAAAATGTTCAGAAATATTCAAGAATCAATTTGTAGTACTTTGAAAAATATTTTAGTACATACAAATATTTATTTTGGGCTAAATATTGAGAAAAATCAATTTTTTCAAAGAAACTCAAATATATTCCAAGTATTTCGCCAATATCTCAAAATTCAAAGCGATGACCTATACTTTTTATGGATGGAAAATGTTCAGAAATATTCTAAAATCAATTTGTAGTGCTTTGAAAAATATTTTAGTACATAAAAATATTTATTTTGGGCAAAATATTGAGAAAAATCTATTTTTTTCAAAGAAACTCAAATATATTCCAAGTATTTCGCCAATATCTCAAAATTCAAAGCGATGACCTATACTTTTTATGGATGGAAAATGTTCAGAAATATTCTAAAATCAATTTGTTGTACTTTGAAAAATATTTTAGTACATAAAAATATTTATTTTGGGCAAAATATTGAGAAAAATCTATTTTTTTCAAAGAAACTCAAATATATTCCAAGTATTTCGCCAATATCTCAAAATTCAAAGCGATGACCTATACTTTTTATGGATGAAAAATGTTCAGAAATATTCTAAAATCAATTTGTAGTACTTTGAAAAATATTTTAGTACATAAAAATATTTATTTTGGGCTAAATATTGAGAAAAATCTATTTTTTTCAAAGAAACTCAAATATATTCCAAGTATTTCGCCAATATCTCAAAATTCAAAGCGATGACCTATACTTTTTATGGATGGAAAATGTTCAGAAATATTCTAAAATCAATTTGTAGTACTTTGAAAAATATTTTAGTACATAAAAATATTTATTTTGGGCAAAATATTGAGAAAAATCTATTTTTTTCAAAGAAACTCAAATATATTCCAAGTATTTCGCCAATATCTCAAAATTCAAAGCGATGACCTATACTTTTTATGGATGAAAAATGTTCAGAAATATTCTAAAATCAATTTGTAGTACTTTGAAAAATATTTTAGTACATAAAAATATTTATTTTGGGCTAAATATTGAGAAAAATCTATTTTTTTCAAAGAAACTCAAATATATTCCAAGTATTTCGCCAATATCTCAAAATTCAAAGCGATGACCTATACTTTTTATGGATGAAAAATGTTCAGAAATATTCTAAAATCAATTTGTAGTACTTTGAAAAATATTTTAGTACATAAAAATATTTATTTTGGGCTAAATATTGAGAAAAATCTATTTTTTTCAAAGAAACTCAAATATATTCCAAGTATTTCGCCAATATCTCAAAATTCAAAGCGATGACCTATACTTTTTATGGATGGAAAATGTTCAGAAATATTCTAGAATCAATTTGTAGTACTTTGAAAAATATTTTAGTACATAAAAATATTTATTTTGGGCTAAATATTGAGAAAAATCTAATTTTTTCAAAGAAACTCAAATAAATTCCAAGTATTTCGCCAGTATTACAAAATTCAAAGCGATGACCTATACTTTTATCGATGGAAAATGTTCAGATATATTCTAGAATCAATTTGTAGTACTTTAAAAAATATTTAAGTACATACAAATATTTATTTTGGGCTAAATATTTAGAAAAATCTATTTTTTTCAAAGAAACTCAAATATATTCCAAGTATTTCCCAATATCTCAAAATTCAAAGCGATGACCTATACTTTTTATGGATGGAAAATGTTCAGAAATATTCTAGAATCAATTTGTAGTACTTTGAAAAATATTTTAGTACATAAAAATATTTATTTTGGGCTAAATATTGAGAAAAATCTATTTTTTCAAAGAAACTCAAATATATTCCAAGTATTTCGCCAATATCTCAAAATTCAAAGCGATGACCTATACTTTTTATGGATGGAAAATGTTCAGAAATATTCTAAAATCAATTTGTAGTACTTTGAAAAATATTTTAGTACATAAAAATATTTATTTTGGGCTAAATATTGAGAAAAATCTATTTTTTTCAAAGAAACTCAAATATATTCCAAGTATTTCGCCAATATCTCAAAATTCAAAGCGATGACCTATACTTTTTATGGATGGAAAATGTTCAGAAATATTCTAGAATCAATTTGTAGTACTTTGAAAAATATTTTAGTACATACAAATATTTATTTTGGGCTAACTATTTAGAAAAATCTATTTTTCAAAGAAACTCAAATATATTCCAAGTATTTCGCCAATATCTCAAAATTCAATGAAATGACCTATACTTTTTATGGATGGAAAATGTTCAGAAATATTCTAGAATCAATTTGTAGTACTTTGAAAAATATTTTAGTACATAAAAATATTTATTTTGGGCTAAATTATTGAGAAAAATCTATTTTTTTCAAAGAAACTCAAATATATTCCAAGTATTTATCCAATATATCAAAATTCAAAGCGATGACCTATACTATTTATTGATGGAAAATGTTCAGAAATATTCTAGAATCAATTTGCAGTACTTGAAAAAATGTTTTAGTACAATCACATTTTTCCAAAATCAATTCAAATCAAATTGCTCGCTCAACAGCATTGCCTTGGCGTTCTCGATTGTGAGATTCCTACTCGAAACTAGGTGTTCGAAGGCTTGATTGTTGAGGCAATTGCAATCCTCTTTTTACATCCAAGCTTCCATCTATCCCGGGATTCGAACTGATGATCTTTGGATTGTGAGTCCAACTGCTGACCAGCGACTCCATCGAGATAGGACGCAGGGAAACGACTTCTGGATTGAACTAACGACCTACCCTCTAAGTTAGACCGGGGCCAACATTTACTTCCCCGTCCGACGGAAGGCGTGATCAGACAAATCTCGTCTCGAAAAATGCCACCGGAACCTTTTGGGATCGAAACCAGGCCGCCTGAATGAGAGGCAACCAGGTATACCCCTTCACCACCGGTCCTGGCTTTTTCAAGTATTTTTCCAATATCTCAATATCTCAATATTACAAAAAACTTACCAGAAATTCAACAGAAGTTTGATTTTTTTTAGAAATAGATGAAAATGGCCTGTAATGTTTCAATTTCATAACAATTACAGAGATTTAGAAAAGGTTGCCAAAATTGCACAGAATTTTACATCTAAAAATTACTATTGATTTTTCTTCAAGTGCATTTGCGTTACCTTGCCAAAACATTTTTTTTAATGTGTTGCTCAAGCAATATATATTTGTCTCAGAAAAATATATTAGAACATATGCTTACATGCACTTTTCAAATAGAGTTGCTATATAACATTTTTTTCCTATAATCTTACACTTTTTATTGACTGAAAAACCAATTCTGCAAAATTGTATGTGTGGACAAATAAAATTTATGAGGAATGAGTTTCCCCAAACGTTGAAATTCCTCATGATGAATGTATACAATTATATGCCATGTTTTTTTGCGGTATATTTATGCTACAAATGAAATCATTAATTAATCCTAACAGAAATAAATAATATATTTTATAGTAAATAATCTTCCAGCCAGAAAAAAATATAGTTTTGAATAGAAAATAATAATTTCAAAAATCGTGAACTGCTTACATGAATTTGAAAATTTACACAGAAAAAAAAGTTAAATTATGGAATGTTGAAAATTTGGTAGGTTGAATATTACCTTTTTTTGAGTAATATTACATAAAAAATGTGTAAAAATGTGATCCTGATGAATATTCATCAAAAACTGATGCAAATTCATGATTTTCTGGGGTAAAATTAATCACTTTTTTACACAAAATCTGTCACCATTTCCTGATGAATATTACCATCATTTTTTTTTTTCAGTGTACGAAGAAACCTTTTGCTGGAATGTTGCAATTTCTCCATACTTATGAAAAATTTTCTTAGTAAATTTCAAAATTTTGCAAGGTATCATGTTAAACTTCACAGCAACTGGATAGAAACATGTTGCTGATTTGACGAGCTCTAGCTCGTTCAAGTTCAATTATGGTCCAAATTCGCTCATCCTGTGTTCCTAATCATTCTTATAAAAATATTTCCAAATTATAGAACTCGAACTATACTCTCAAAATATATCTATATATTTCAATGAACAATTTAGCAATGTATTTTCCAAAGCTAATATTTTTGTATCAAAATACCTTTGTGAAAAAAGGTCATTGATTTAAATTTTGAGTTAGGCCGTTGCAAATATTTTGAAATTGAAAGCCATGGTATAAGCATTAGAATAAAAAAAAAGTGTTTTAAAATGCATCTTCAACTTGCCCAGTTGTTTTGCAATCATTAGTTTTCAAAATATCAAATTTTTGAGGAAAAAAATCGCCAAAAAAATTCTTGTTGCGGTACTGTTCGTCACAAGTTGATTGATTCAAATTAATTTTGAACATTTTTCATCGAAAAACAAGTATAGGTCATCGCTTCGAATTTTGAGATATTGGCGAAATACTTGGAATATATTTGAGTTTCTTTGAAAAAAAATAGGTTTTTCTCAATATTTTGCCCAAAATAATTATTTTCTTGTACTAAAATATTTTTAAAGTACCTCCAATTCAATCTAGAATATTTCTGAACATTCTCCATCAGTTATAAGTATAGGTCATCGCTTTGAATTTCGAGATATTGGAGAAATACTTGGAATATATTTTAGTTTCTTTAAAAAAATAGATTTTTCTCAATATTTTGCCCAAAATAAATATTTTTATGTACTAAAATATTTTTCAAAGTACTACAAATTGATTCTAGAATATTTCTGAACATTTTCCATCCATAAAAAGTATAGGTCATCGCTTTGAATTTTGAGATATTGGCGAAATACTTGGAATATATTTGAGTTTTTTTGAAAAAAATAGATTTTTCTAAATATTTAGCCCAAAATAAATATTTGTATGTACTAAAATATTTTTTAAAGTACTACAAATTGATTCTAGAATATATCTGAACATTTTCCATCGATAAAAGTATAGGTCATCGCTTTGAATTTTGTAATACTGGCGAAATACTTGGAATTTATTTGAGTTTCCTTGAAAAAAATAGATTTTTCTCAATATTTTGCCCAAAATAATTATTTTTATGTACTAAAATATTTTTCAAAGTACTACAAATTGATTCAAGAATATTTCTGAACATTTTCCACCCATAAAAAGTATAGGTCATCGCTTTGAATTTTTAGATATTGGCGAAATACTTGGAATATATTTGAGTTTCTTTGAAAAAAAATAGATTTTTCTCAATATTTTGCCCAAAATAAATATTTTTATGTACTCAAATATTTTTTAAAGTTCTACAAATTGATTCTAGGATATTTCTGAACATTCTCCATCGATAAAAAGTATAGGTCATCGCTTTGAATTTCAAGATTTTTGCCTTCCAAGGTAAAAACCAGCTTTTTCAATATTTTCAAAATATGGTGATGGCGCGCTATAGTTTTTACTAAAAAACGGCAATATATTTTGGTAAAAAATTATAACAATGTTCTAGACATATATTGCCCACATCCCAACGAACATTTTGGTGTATAAAAAAGTATAGGTCATCGCGATAAATTTTGAAATACCCCAGAATTTTGAAAAACTATTTTACTAAAAAGCACCGATGGAGAAGAAAAACTCACTTTTTTTGAAAAATGAACCCGTAGTTAGAAAGCTGAGAAAATTCTCTAAATCGTGATGTGTTTGGATTTTTAAAAACGATAATATAACAAATATGAAAAATGATAAACCACGCGCGCGCGAGTCACGAGACGGGGGCCTTAATTCGTTTTTTATTGCACGCAACAAAACCATCGTCATTTCATTGACCTTTTTACCGTTGCAATCTGAGCGTGAACTCCGCCGAGGTTAATCGAGTTGATTCGTCACCGGGGACACTTTGTTTGGTCTGTTTGCAGCTGGTTTTCGAAACTGTCATTAATTGAATGTGTGCGGATTGAGGCTGTTCCTCACGCGGAAATTCGAACGTGAAACTGCGTGGAAAAGTGTCACCAAAGTGCAATATAGGAAGTTAAATAATTCAAATTTAATTAAGTTCACCTTCCATCGAGTGGGGTTTACACCATTAGATATAGAATTTTGTCGGATTTCCACTGATTTTTTTTTTGAATTTTTGATTGATTTCATTCATTTTGTAATTGTTTCGGAAAATTTTTTAATTTTAATTTTCAATTAAATCTCTCTGGAATTTTCACTGTGTCAACTCAGTTTGCATAGTAATTAAACCGCAACACTTTCACCGTTCTCTCGTGAACTATCAAAGTCCTCGGATCTGTCACAGTGTGTCACCGTCGAAGTTCGACCGGTGCCACGCCGACCCGGTTCAGATATTGGCGGGTGTGATTTCGCCAAAATCCCGACTCGATGGGACGACCGCAGCCTTCCATGCACCGCAATTTAAATGAAGTCTGTGTGCAGCAGGTCTAACTAGTCTAGAATTTGGAAAAGATTATTGTGGATCACGATGGGTTTGAAACTTCAAAAACATTAATTAGTAGTAAAATTTAAAAAAAATCATCTTTGTTCTTTAAAAAACTGAATTTAAGATAAAGAACATGTTCCTAGAAATAAAATTTAAATTTCTCTGAAAAAAGTAAATTCCTCAACCCACCGTAACCGCGAAAGCCCTCTCGGAACCCTTTAAGTTGCACCGAGCTAACATTGCTCGACTACGTGAAGCCCCATCAAAACACTGAGTAAGCCCTACTCAGACTTCTCCTTCGTCGCATACCTCGTACATACTTGCACTACTCCCTCCGCGAGATTCCACCCACCACCAGAAAAGGGGGCCAAAGTTTTGTCATCATTGTTTTAATTTTCGAGGCAGACCGGCAAAATAGCATTCGCGTTGCTTCCACGACGGGACAAATGGAAGTTTTCCCTAGTTTTAGTTTTCCCTTCCGAAACGAAACATGCCGCTCCTGTGTTCCCCCTTGTTGTGCAACTTCCTCCCACGATCTCCCGAGATGAAACGTTGCACCGGAGTTCCGCCGGAGCAGCGCGAATACCTTCGACTGCTGGTTCGCGGAAGTGGGTGGTGCACGGAAAATTAGGTTTTCTGATAAATGCTGGAGAACATATGATAATTTATACATTTAGAACTATCGGTAATCCATTCAGATTACCAAATCTAGAGTTTTTTTTTATGAAAAGGTCCAATAAACATAAATTTAAATTTTGCCTTTTTTGGCTGTTCAAAAACTACCTAAAGAGTCTACTAACAGGGCATACGCCTTTGTATGGGACGTCGTTAGGACCTCACCAATATGCCTGAAATTTTCAGTTTGTACTTATAAAACTAGCATCTGGCCAAAATATGAGAACTCTAGGTCAACGGGAAGTGGGGAAAATCACAAAGTTTGAATGTTCAAAAACGTCAAAATTTTTAAAAAGCTGTAGCTTAGGCAAAATTCGATTAATTTTCAAAACTCAAAATGCATCTGAAAGGGCTTAAAAACCCAACAAAATGAAGGGAGAAGCATCTCAATTGATTAAATCTAAAGGTAGTTTCCATTTTCCATTTTAGTGAAAAAATAGCACAATTTTTAAACTCAAATACAAAAGTGTTCCATCCAGATATCAACTCGATTCGACCTGCAGCTTGTAGGGAACATCTGGGACTACCATCTGAGACTGAGAACGCTTTGGGAAAGGCAGTTTAACTCATAGACACTTTTACTTTTAGAGAATTCCCATTTTTTGTTGATAATTTTATCATATTCGTGTTCCTGAGATAATTTCACAACAGAATCATGCATAACAATGTTTATTTTCATCTATTTTAACCGATTAAAAAGTTAAAACTAAAAAAAAAAATCGATTCACATTCAATGAAAATCAAGTTCGTATCCAAGGAAACAAGATGACACCAGAAAAAAGAAATCAAATTATTCGCTCTACAGCATTGCCTTGGCGTTCTCGATTGCGAGATTCCTACTCGAAACTAAGTGTCCGAAGGCTTGATTGTTGAGGCAATTGCAAACCTCTTTTTACACCTTAGCTTCCATCCACCCCGGGATTCGAACTGACGACCTTTGGATTGTTAGTCCAACTGCCTGCCTACCAGCGACTCCACCGAGACAGGCCCCAGGGAGACGACTCCTACACCTGGACTGAGCTAACGACCTAACCTCTAGGTTAGACCGGGGCCAACATTTACTTCCCCGTCCGACGGAAGGCGTGATCAGACAAATCTCGTCTCGAAAAATGCCACCGGGACCGTCTGGGATCGAACCCAGGCCGACTGGGTGAGAGGCAATCACGCTTACCCCTACACCACGGTCCCGGTCGCTTCGAGATACAGAGATATTTAAATTCACATTTAAAAAAATAAATAGCCTACGCCCTTCTAAAATGACATTCTCCAGTTCAACTGGCTCCATTTACATAAAAATCGGAAAGGGTCGAGTGAAAAAGTACCTAAAAAATTAGATAAAATGCCAAAGGAATAGTTTTGGCATTTGGTGAAAATTGGCTTTTATCTAATCTAATCTAATCTAATCGAACACAAGCGCAGCCAGTCCGAAGAAAGCATCCTGGAAGAACTTGTGGTAAGATTACGCCTCAAGTCCTTTCTTGTCAATATTAATGATTACAGTACATCCGAGTTACCCCGAAAATGTATAGCAAAAATTAAAGCGGCCAGGCCTACTGCGTTGCATTAACCGCAGAGACAGATTCTGTGAACGGATCACATTTCATAGAATCATCAGGGGAGGAAGGATGCGTGGACATACCGTACCAAACGCTCCGAAACAGTTGTGGTGTGGTGTGTAAGTGTAAATTTGGCAGATAATAATATTTAGGGGCATGGGGGGGGGGGGGAGGGGAGGGGGAGAAAATGTGGATAGGAGAAAAGGAAGGTGGGAATGGGATAATATGGATATGATCAATAGAATATTATATAAAATAAGGGAATAAAATCATCTATCAAATAATGATAGATAAAATGGATAGATCTCACCAAGTCAAGATTCAACAGCTCCAGGCAGCTGGCAACCGTTTCCGTATTTTTATATTCTCCGTCACATCCAGATGGGCGAAAAACTCTTCCACGATGACGATGGTCGTCGAAATCATGTGCGCCACGAAACCAACCTTGGGCTTGTTCCTTGTTCAGCGTCTGGTCGCGGGTCCACCGTCCGGATCTTTGGCCACGAGCAGCAGCTTGCATCGCGCACCCTTGAAGCAATCTCTTGCACCGGTTTGTAGTTCAGACAATTCCGGTACATAACCCATCGTGGCCTTCATGGCGTTCATCGTGCCGGTTCTTCTTCCAGGATCCAAAATCGAGCTTCTTATAAATCCACAGGAACCACCGTCGCAACTGCCAAAACCACTGGCTTAATCCAAAAATCCGCGTTGATTCAAATACTTCTGAAAACTTTTTTCTAAAAACTGATCGTAGAGAAAAAAAAACGACAGCAGAAAAAAAAACACGTCTGCCCGCACGCCCGGCTTACTGCGATCATTTGGTGAAAATTGGCTTTTACCTTTTTTAGGGGTTTTTCCCCCTCACAGTGAATTAGTCCACAAGCTGTAAATCAAGAACCACATTACCGACATGGATGAAAATTTGGGAGGATGTGGGGCTGGAAAAATGCAATTTTTTGGATAAATAAACGATTTCAATACTTCAATTTTCGACCGAATTTTCATTTGAAAACCGCCTGATTTGGTGAAAACACACTCCGAGTCCCCATAAAAAATGGATAAATTCAAATTTGGTATGGAACTGGTTCAGGTTCAGCACATCCCCTTTCAAATGCGCCCAAGAGAGCTCAAATCCATAATGTGGGCTCTGAGAAACCCCCTACCACAAAATTGAGCACTTTTTTACCACACACGGACGTCACGCGTGCTCTACAGTAAATTAAGCGCCAAAATTCGGATATTGGAGGTAGACCAATTCTGTCATTGTCAATCGATCGGGCGTCGAAAATCGATCGTCCATGATTTTTGGCAGATTTTTCGAATGAATATTTCTCGAGAAATGATTTGGGAACGAAGCTTGATTTGGCGTCGGAGCCAAAAGCAAACCCTATACCTTTCTTTAGTAAGAAAGGCAAAAACATGAATTTGAGATTGAATTGCTCTTTAGGTGACTTTATTTTCCGAATTAGATTTGAAAAATGGCAGTTTTGAACTTTTTTAATGAAAATAAGTTTTTTATAAGCATCGGATTTTATTATTTATTAGTAGGGTAGGTAGGGTAACCTTTTTTCATTGCTTTTTTTATTAGAATGAAATTTTTCATGTGTTGAAAATTAATAAATCCTTTGGATTTTTGTGAATTTTCGGTGTACAGTACCACAATAAGTTTTTTTTGTTTTCGTTGAATCTTACATTTTTTGAAAACTATTGATTGCAAAATAACTGACCTACCGTCATCTGGGGCGAATTGGGACAGCTGTTTAAGCCTTCTTACTGCACAATATTAGGATATTTTTTATTTGTTTCGGATAGAAGAGACACAGACTAACAAAAATAGTACATACATCGATTTCCAAATTTCAAAATTAAAAGTGCTTCAAAATCTGCTGTCCCTATTCAGGCTGTAGTCCCATTCGCCCCAGATGACGGTAGAGTAAAATGCATTTTAAAACTTTTTTTTTTTTCATTCAAATGTTGAAACCATGGCTTGTTCAAAATTGTGTATCTTTTGAAAGAAGTTTTTGATCGACTTGGTTTCTTCGGAAAAGTTGGAGGTATGGATAAGGACTACACTGAAAAAAATTATACAAGGTAAAAATTTTTTTTGGTGATTTTTAATCTTACTTTTTGTCACTAAAACTTGATTTTCAAAACTAAGCACTTTTTTATTTCCCCTAAGGAAATCAAATGCAAACTTTTCAGAAATTTCCAGAACGGACAAAAATCTTTGACCGAGTTATAAATGTTTGAATCAATGCTATTTTAAAAAAATCGAAATTCTGGTCGCAAAAATATTTCAACTTGATTTTTTGTTGCAAAATAGAATTTGCAATCAAAAAAGTACTGCAGTGAAATTTTTATAAAGTGCACCATTTTCAAGTTATAGCCATTTTTAGGGAACTTTTTTGAAAATAGTCGCAGTTATTCATTTTTAAAAATTGGTGCCCATATTTTGCTTTTTTGTACTTTGTTGATACGACGCTTATTTGCTGAGATATTACCATGCAAAGAGTTAAAAACAGGAAAATTTATGTTTTCTAAGTCTCCCCAAAAACAACCCACCATTTTCTAATGTCTATATATCAGCAACTAATGGTCTATTTTTCGATTTTAAAATTTGAACCATTAGTTAAATTATCCGATCTTTTCGAAAACAATACTTTTAATTGTTTAAAGATCAAGACAAACATTTCAAAAGGGCCAAACATTCCATATTACTCACCCCCCCCCCCTCCCGCTTTAAAATGTTAGTCTATTTCAAAAAATAAAAATAGAATATTGTTTTCGAAAAGATCGCAAAATTTCACGAATGTTTCACATTTTAACATTGAAAATCGGATCCCCACCCCACCTCGAATTTGTTCAGAGTCGAGGGACATAAACTTCAAAAAATATTTGCAACGGCTTAACTTGAAAATAACTATCAAAATTTCACTAAGTACTTTTTGATTGCAAATTAGATTTTACATTGAAAAATGAAGTTGAAAAATTTTTACGACCGATATTTCGATTTTTGAAAAAAAACACAGTATTGATTTATCTGATTGATTTTTTGCACATTTGGCAAATTTCTGAAAAGTTGGCTGAAAAGTCACTTAAAACATATCAGAAAATAAAAAAAAATTAAAAATAGAAAAATAGTATTTTTTTAAATCAAGTTTTAGCGACAAAAAGTGAAAATAAAAATCACCAAAAAAAAATTTACGTTGTATAATTTTTTTCAGTGTAGTCCTTATCCATACCTACAACTTTGCCCAAAACACCAACTCGATCAAAAAATTCCTTCAAAATTTACAGATTTTTGAATTTTCATATTTCATTTTTGTTTGGACAGCTGCCAAATTTGTATGGAAAATTATATGGACAAACTAATGAGGCAAAATGACTTCTTTGGGCATACCGAAGGCACCAAAAAAGTTTCAGCTGGATTAAAAAATCATAAAAAAAATCTTATGACCGAAATTTCAGAGAATTGCTCATTTGCGTATTTTATATATTTTTATAGGAGCAAAATCATTCCACATGTAGTCACTGATAATCGAAAGTGAGTTTGTATGGGATTCTCTTTTTCCGTGCCCAGCACAGCATCACCATCGGTGTGCAACGAGAATAAGCACGGTAAGCTCCGAGTTTTGTGCTCTCGACACTACTGCTGATGCTGCTTCTGCTCTTCGCGAGTTCGTACTTGAACAGCAGCAACTCGGAGCTCTATACTTCGTTTTTCGTCATTACCCCATCGAGCAACACGCGACATGGAAAAGTTTGAAGGGGGTTGTTCACCGAAAAGTATAGTGAACGAAAACTATACACTGGGTTGGGTACATAGTGTAAACACCCACACAATAACAAATAAAAAAGGCATAGTGAGATGGTGGGTGGTGGTTGGGTTGGGAAATGGATATGGGCAACATATCCAAGTGATGGTATTTGGAAACATTGCAACAAAGTTAAACAAAGTTTCTATTGTACTCATGGGAATGCAGATTTTTTGTTGATGTTGGGATATTGAATCACTGCAAACGGTTGGTCAGTGGACCTTTTTTTGGTGTAAATTGAATCGTTTGCATTGCTGAATTTGAATTCGGATGTGGTGCAACTTTAATTAAACGAGAGAATCCTTTTGTATGACAACTGTTCGCAGAATATTTAAATTTGAATACTTTTTAAGCTCTGTCTGAAGTTTTATTTCATTTTTAACCTAAATTTATTTCAATTTAATTTGAAATTTGGTGGTAGAACCACTCAAAACCTCAACGCCAAATAAGTGGACTGAATTGTTTTCAACCCACTTTAAAAAGGCTAACAAGTCCCAAAACGCAGAAAAAAAGAAGTGAAAAATATCTCCTCATTTACACCTCCCATAATAACTCATTTCATCCGACTTCATCCACTTGCCGCAGCCCACACGCGTGTTGCCCCAGAACAGCCGTCCCGACGCCATTACCGTCACACCGGAAATGAAAAGTCATCTCATTTTATCTTGTTGATTTCGCCACTTTTTTCTCGTGCTTTTCTTCTGCTTTGCTGCTCAGTTTGCCTTTCCTTCCGCGCTTGATTGAATCTCTCGCAGCGGCAAAAGGTCAGCACGAGAAAGAAGAACAAGAAGATGGGGAAAAAACTTTTCAGAAAAGCTTAGCTCATCAAGCTCGCGGGGCTCTCTTTTTTCACTTTTCCGCACGAGGAAAGAAAGCAAGCGCAAAAAAAGAAGGCCCGCTCTAAGTGAGAAAGTTAGTAAAGAGTGAGCCAACCGGAACGGAAGTCGCCGCTGGAATTTATTACTGCAATTAATCCTGAAATTTACATTTCCTCGCTGGCTTGGCTGGTGGGCAACCAAGAATGGGGGGGTTTGGTTCATGGAATACGAACGCGGCAAGTAACTTCATGTTTTTTTTTTTAATTTTAACTGCAATTAGCAGGTGAGAGCAAACTTTTTTTAGAATTTTTCATTTAGGAAACATGCAAACTGTACTTTGTACAGTTTTGATTGAAAATTGTTTTTAAATATATCTATGAAGTGTAAGTTAGTTAGTTATACACAAGCAAGAAAAATTAAGCAGAATAAGGCTAGATTTCTTGTCGCTTTGGGGTGCTGAAAACTGCTGGTCATTTTCAAGAGACTAAGTTTTTTTTTCTATATTTTCGTTCAATAAAAAAACTATTCTAATCCACCTTCGGGGTTAGAGCCTTCCTCACTCCTTAACAAATATGAGTTACAACAATTTTCATCTTGATCATAACCATTTTGGAAACAAAGTGCGCAGAAAACAAGTGTTTAGATAAAGAACTAAGTTTTCAATTCTATGTCAACACTTAAAGTTAAAGAACGTGAGGAAAGTGCTATTTTGCGAGAGTATAGTCCTCTCGCGTGTTCATTCGTTCATTGGAACAGTTCATCCTATTGAGTGGCTTATATGGACAAATGACCGCCACTTAGTCACCGAACCATGGTGGCCCATACGGCAAAGGCACAGTTCAATATGCCGAAGGTTTTGGGTTCGAGTCTCGGTACCGGTACTTTTTTTTTTGATAGATGAACTTTTTTTGAAGATGAACCCATGAGTAAAGTACTCTCGGTAATTTCGGGATTTATCCTCTCAGTCTGCACACAGTACCATTTTACTACCGAATCGTGCTCTTTATCCTCTCGTATGCCGATGCCCAGTTCTGGGTGAAGGTATACATGAAGGTGGGTCTACGATCTTCATTTATAGAGCAAGCCTTATCTCAGTGCTGAAGACTACAATATCAACTCATTGTTTATTTGAAAGTATATTTCTTAACCCAACACTCATTTGATCTCAAAATTTAAGTTTCAATAAGGAGTCTGAAATAACCACTAGCATACTTTTTGCCTTCCTCACCTAAATGAGGAAAGGCTATAAAATCACTCGAAAAATGAACTTCTTTATTCGACCTCGTAGACCCACCATCACGTATACCTACCGACTCAGAATCAAATTCTGAACAAATGTCTGTGTATGTCTGTAAGTCCGTGCACCGAAAAATATGCACACGATTATCTCCGGACAGGCTGACCTGATTTGGACCGTTTTGGTCTCATTCGATCCGTCTTGGGGTCCCACAAGACCCTAGTTAATATTATGAAGTTTTGAAAAGTACTTCAAAAGTTATGCTAAAAAAAACGATTTTAGCTAAGCTTCGGAAGATTGTAAAAAGGGTGTCATGCTATATATTGTTAGAAAGGAAAGACCTTTCCAACGCAATCAAAAGATCGAAGATCTAACAACCCCATCAAAAGTTATGAGCACTTAAGCGTTATTTATACACTTTTTTGCGGCCGGATCTCAAATGTTTTGATGAAAAAGTTGTCCGGATCTATCATACTCACGGATAGGTTATCAAAAGACCTTCCTAACGAGCCAAAAGATTGAAGATCTGACAACCCTATCAAAAGTTATAAGTACTTTAGTGTTTTTAATACACTTTTTTGAGGCCGGATCTCAGATATTTAGATAAAAATAAGTGTTATTTAAACACTTTTTTGAGGCTGTGTAATGTATTCACATTATGAACGCGAGGAAGGCACCATCCACCTAAAGGTGGATTAAGTAACGTTTTGCTCTAAAATCACGTTTTAGACCAGTTTTTAACACACTGTATTGGCAAGCTAGCATTATACTCTCTTCGGGAAGGTTGTAAAGCACCTTCCAGAGCATCCGAATATGAATCCGGTTTTAGTACAAATTTTAATCAACTTTTTCTGATCAAGCATAAACTTGATGTGGCTGTTGATACCATCAAAACATGCAAGAATCTCGATTTTAGTCCAAATTGGACCACCCCCTCCTTTTTGACACCACTTCAAAGTTTCGCCTTTTTCGCAAATAAAAAAAAATGTTCAAAACCTCAATTTTTAAAGTGCGATATCTTTGGACCTGCAAGCCGTACTAAGATCCTAAGACTTCCAAAGGATTGAAGATCAAATATCGTTTCGGAAAAAATATAATAGTTTTCAAAAATATATATCTAGACATGTTACCCTGAACTATATAAGCCATTTTTGTGTATATGGAGCCAACTGTACCAGAAAATTACATTTGAGAAGGGCACAAGTTGTTTAAATATTTTTGTATTTTGTAATTTAAAAATAACTTTATCTCAAAGCCATTGCATCGTATTAAAAAGTGGTCAAACACAAACGTGTAGGAAATTGGACGGACTTACTGAAAAAAAATACACTGAATGAAAAATACACGCCATTTTTATGAGATTTTTAAATTTGAAGGTTTAAGCGTTAAATTTTAAGGTGGTGACACGATTTTTTTTCGTTCAAAGTTTTTGAGGAAATAGCCTAAGATGTTACAAAAAGACTCACGGAAAATGCAGGATGGTATGTCTCTCCTTTAAAACTACAAAAATCATTTACCAAAACTGTTTTTTTTAAGTGGTCTAAACGTAAATATTTTCAAAAACCGTTAGTCGGAATCGATTCTCCAGACAATTTTCATATAGTCTCCATATTGACCATTGTCCTATTTCCAATCCTTGTACAGCGGTTTAAAAAAAAAATGTTGAAAAAATAGGTTTTTTGGTGGTTTTTAGCAATTTGTATAATACAGACATGATTTTTCAGTCTCGAAAGTATTTAAACCGAAAATTTCGTCCAATTTCCCATAAGTTTGCCTTTGACAGCTTTTCAAAACGATGTATGGGCTAACAGATATAAGCTTAATTACATTGCTCATAAATTAAATTAGAATGTTTTTTTCAGTGTGGTAGAAACCTGGGTAGTAAATAAGCTTACGTTGACAATAACTCAAAAATATTTTATTTAAATTGAATAACTATTGTAAAAAAAACTAAAAAATCATCAAAATTTAAAAAAAATAGGTAAAAACTATCACAGAATGTTCAAAACATTATTTCAGTTCAGATACAATCCAGACTTGATTGTTCAAGGTCCTTTAATCCAGTAATCATATCTTCGGATTATTTAAAAAAAATCGTCAAAAGTATGCCAAATATTATTTATGAAAGTAATCTCTCATCAAATGTTTAACGTTCTTTCTTATGCGTTGTCTAAAAATAAAAAAAAACGCTTAAAAGTGCTCTATTTGATTTAAACACATAAAAACCATGTTCAGTTTACCGTAAACTGCGGTGACATTTACCCGAGCAGGGGTAAATAACACGGGAATACCAAATTTTGGTATTACTTGGGCAATTACAGGGACCAAAATATGCCCTTGGTTGCCCAGTAATAGATGGTAAAATACCATGAAATCATACCAAAGTCTTGTATGTCGAAGGGCACAACAATACCAATCCATGTTATTTCAAAGGTAAAATAATACCACAAAATAAAACCATTTCAATACCAAGTTAAGGTCTTCTGGATTTTTGAACATTGCTTGAATACCAAAACTTGGTATTGCCATGGTTTTATTTTTAGGTAATCCCGCGCCCTTGGAAAATCAGATTTCTGTATTCCTGTGGTCTTCCACATACATGATTTTGGTATGATATCATGGTATTTTACCATCTATTACTGGGCAATCAAGAGCACATTTTGGTCACTGGTATTTGCTCAAGAAATACCAAAATTTGGTATTTTTCATTTTTAGTGCAACAGTTGCAGTTAGTGAAAAAACGGAAATGATCCATATGCAACAGCCAAATCTACTCACCTGATGATTCCATGTTGTTCTAAGAGATATTCTTCACCACATCGAATGCATTTGTCATTGACGGCCTGTGCTTGAAGTTCTTGAAGATTCTAAAAAATAACAAGATTGAAAAATAAGTGTTATTAAAATGAAACTGGATTGAAATTCACCAAAATTCAATAATCTGTTGATTTACTCGTTTTTTAAAGTATTTGGTTATCCCAACTTAGAGAAATTTCAACGTTTTTTTTTTTAATCTTAGTGGGTATATAAAAAAAATGAAAATCAGCTTTAACATTTTTGGGGTTCAAGTCATTTTAGCGCAAAATTATTTATTTCATCAAAACTTATAAAAAAATTTCCCATAGTTTCAGAGAAAATTGATGAAACCTTTCAATACCAAAATAATACCAAAATGTGCCATCCTGACTTAGACAATTTTCCACAATTTCAAGTCATTTCTGTAGGGGGTATATCAAAAATGTTTAAAATCAAGTTTGAAATTTCCGGGTTTCAATGAAAGCATTCGCTTTGAGACATCATTTTAGCGCAAAATTATTTTTTTTGTCAAAATTGGTCTAAATTTTCCCATAGTTTCAGAGGAATTTGATAAAACACTGTAATACCAAAAGTATACCAAAATGTGGTGTTCGACCATTGACAAATTCTGCAATTTTGCAATATCAAAACAATACCTTAAATTGGTATGATAGCACATTTTGCTCTTGCGTAATCCTTAAGACAAATTTTAAAGGGTCCATGAATACCAAAATTTGGTATTGATACCAGAGAAAGGTATAATTACGCATTTCCCTTGTTATTTACCCATGCTCGGGTATGGCATCAATATTTGTTTTAAAATAATATTCAAACAGAAAAGAAATAAACTCCAAACGGTAAGACTTTTCTCAAGATTTTTACTTTCAAGACATGTACGAGCCCAAGTAACATTTTTAATTCAACTAGCCGCCACCTGTTTTATTGAGGTTTTATGGTAGTATCTTGATTGCTTATAAGTTTTATGTTGGTCGTATCGATTAAAAATCTGGCAAAATTTGGCAGACGAAAATCAAACAAATCTGAATGGAGAAAGGAAGGAAGGATATATATTAACATTCCAACTCCCAAGGCTCGAAAAAAGTTGGAACGAAAACTTCAACTCGCTGGTTCTCGGGCATAACTTAACCAATCGGGACGATTCTTTTTTTCCAGTGAGTTGTAAGGATGATCCTAGAACTTTGCAGATCTTGAATTATCAAATCTGTATTTTTTTGCGATCAAAAACATTGTTGCACCTTATTTTGTGCATGTAAAAAAAAAAGCCCAAAATTCCGCGCAGCCAGCGCGTAAAACAGATTTGATAAAAAAATACAGATTTGATGAAATCGAGATCTGCAAAGTTCTAGGATCATCCTTACAAATCAATGGAAAAAAGAATCGTCCCGATTGGTTAAGTTATGCCCGAGAACCAGCGAGTTACCGTTCATCGATCATGGCCGTTCATGGTCACCCGCGACAGACACGGACGACGAAACAAAGAGAAACGCAAAAAGTAACTTTTTCAAAACTTTTTTTTCGTAAAATCGCGATAACTCGTGATGTTTATAAGCAAACCCCTTATGTCTATATATCAAAATTTTTGTAATTGTCTGCTCTACAACTTTGTAGAACATTGTTACACTCTAAAAAATAACCCTTCAATGTTAGAAAAAACACGAAATTTTAAAATGAAAAATTTTGTTCTAAATGAAAAAAATGACCCTTCTGGGTCAATGTAGATTCGAAAAGTACATTAAATTTCCTATAAAATGACATGTTCCAAATTTTTTTACAGTCGAGTAACGGAAAATGGGAGAATTTTGAAAACTTTTTTAGTGTTTTTTTCGATGAAAAATACGTTTTTTCGGAATTCTGAGTACGCCATCAAATCGGGCGTCTAATTTTACATAAAAGTCCCTTTGACACCACATTTCTATCTCATCACCGTTTCAGGCTGCAAATTATTGAAAAACACCTCTTTTTTCGCATGTTCAAAAATGGAAGGGGTCGTACCGCCCCTCCGTCACGAGATATCAAAAAACGGACCTCGGATTCGTGATCAGGGACAAAAGTTACCCCTTAGGACAAAGTTTCACGCAAATCAAAGAAAGGTCGGGGCAACTTTTCCCGATTTCGTGTGAGTTGGTAGAGAATTACCCATTAATATGCCGGATTTGCAAATAGCGCAAAATTTAATCAATTTGAATCAAACAAGTCAAAAATTTGTCCCAACACAAGACTGAGAGCTCCGCCAAACAAATCAATCAATTTTCGAGGACATCCCACAGAGAGAGTGGGTGCATCAGATGCAGCAGCAGCAGAATCGGTGGCACAAACTCCCCGATGCAAATCGAAAAGTGCACCTTCCAATCAGACCCGAGTCTGATTGAAAAGTTTGTTGCGCACTCAAATCCGTGTTTTCCGAGGGGGGGTCAACTGGGGTAGAGATTTTAGCGATTTTGTTTTTTTTTTCATTATTTTTGAAAAAAGTTAATATTTTACTTAAAAAAAAAAGTTTGACAGATAATGCTATACAAAAATTTACCCCACGTGTCCCCCTCCTTAGGGGCAATAGCTATCAATACACCTCAATCGCTGCAAAACTACCGAGTACAAGTTGAGCCAAAGTGTTTAGTTTGGATTTGTGACGGAGAGCACTTTGATAGCAGTGTTGCCAGAAGCGGTTTGAGAGTGAAAAAAGTACGCCTCAGAAACTAGGTTAAGTGGAGCTGAAACTAATTTCATTTCTTGCTGCTGCTGAAGGATTTGCGGGAAGTGAAAAGAGCTTTTTTTGAGGAAGTGCCATCAAGCATCGTCGCCTCCCCGCACGGATGAACATTTTCACATCATTTCACGTGGAAGTGTGCGGGAAAATTGGTTTGGAGGAGGGATGAAGAAACCCGCTCTCGGACATCATCAAAGTGAGAAATGGTTCCAGAAAGGCAGTCAAAAAAAATGAGGGAAGATTGAAAACACTCCAGAGCTGCCAATCGAGTTAGAAAGTGAGGGGGTTTTCCTGGGAAAAGGCTTGTCGTTGAAAGCTAATTTAGCTTTTTTTAGTAACAGATAAGATAAAGATTTTTTTTTAAGATTCAACTTGAAAAAAACTTTTAATTTTATTGATTAATTCTGGAATGCTCTTATTAATTTCTGGAACCTCTTCAAAATACACACACGGAAAGAAGGTTTCTCGTGAATCATACTAAAATTTGGTTAAAACCTCTAAGAAATACTAGTTTTTTTTTTCAACCACAATTTTAGTTAGAAATCCTAAAAAAATCCTGGATTTGACAGCTGGAAGCAGGTCCCAATAATTGTAAATCTAGCCAAATTATTAGTAAATTTTATTAATTTACAAGCTGGAAAAATGCTATCAATCTCAAAAGCTGTATGTTTTCAGAAAAAAACTGTTAGCGATTTTAGCTAGGTTTTATGGTATTCTAGAAAGTTTCATGGTTAGCCCAGCGCGTTTTCAAACTATTTTTTTTTGGAATCATTTTCAAAATTTTTCCATTTATGGCTGCGAAGCTAGATATTTTCACACATCTTTTAAGCTAGTTTAGCTAACTTTGCCACTATTCTTGGTAGGTGTTATGGTTAGAATAGCTACTTTTTCTACTATTTCTGCAAGTTTTTTTTTTTCAAAGCCTCCATTGCTGCCTGCAAAGCTTGTTCTATTCACCCAGCCTTTTGGCTGTTTTAGCTTAATTCTTTTTTATTTTTGCTTCTTTTTTCGGTAAGTCCAGCTAATTTTTCAACTGTTTTAACTAGTAAATTTTGAAATAATTTCCAAAAAAAAATCCGATGCAGCCTGCAAAGCTGGTTTTTTTCAACAAGATTTTTTGCTGGTGTAGCATGCTTTTCCGCTATTGTTGGTACGTTTTTTTGTAGTCCAGCAAGTTTTTTTGAATGTTGCAATAGATTCCAGGCTTTTTTAAACTTTGTTATAAATAAACATCCTGATTGTAAGGCTCTGTTAAGATATTCTATTGACAAATTAAAAAAAATACATAAACACAAAAATACAAAACACAAAAAAATGAAATAAAATAATTCAAAAATACAAAAACAACATTCATACAAAAATAAAGTTGAACTAAATATAAAAAAAATAATTAAGTTTTACTAAATTTTATAAAATTTTGCTAAATTTATAAAATTTAATTGAATTTAACTATTTTTTACGTTTTACTAAATTTAACAAATTTAAATAAATTTCACATAATGTTACTAAATTTAAATTAAATTAAATTAATTTAACCTAATTCGTCTAGATCGTTCTTAATTTAGCTCGATTAAACTAAATTTAACTTTATTTAACATAATTCAACTTCAGATTATCTAATTTCATCTAAATTAACTTCAATTTATTTTATTTTTAGCTTTACTAAATTAAACTTTTTTTAACTAAATTTATCTTAGTTTAACTTACTTTTACTTAATTTAACTTAATTTAACTTAATTTCATTTAATTTTACTTAATTTAACTTAATTTAACATAATTTTAACTTTAGATTACTTAAATAAATCTAATTTAACTTAATTTAATTAACTGAACTCAATTTTAGAAAGCCTTACAAAATTAAACTTAATTTAACTAAATTTATCTTAATTTAACTAAATTTATCTTAATTTTAATTTAACTTAATTTAACATAATTCAACATAATTTTAACTTTAGATTACTTAAATTAATCTAATTTAACCTAATTTAATTAACTGAACTCAATTTTAGAAAGCCTTACAAAATTAAACTTAATTTAACTAAATTTATCTTAATTTAACTTACTTTAACTTAATTTATCTTAAATTACCTAAATTCAACTTAATTTAACTTAATTTAACTAAATTTAACTTAATTCAACTTATTTTAACTTAATTTAACTTAATTCAAGTTTATTTAACTTTATTTAACTTAAATTAACTTAATTTAACTTAATTCAACTTTCTTTAACTTTATTGAACTAAATTTAACTTAATTTAACTTAATTTAACTTAATTTAACTTAATTTAACTAAATTTAACTTAATTTAACTTAATTCAGCTTAATTTAGCTTAATTTAACTTAATTTAATTTAATTTAATTTAACTTTATTTAACTTTATTTAACTTTATTTAACTTTATTTAACTTTATTTAACTTTATTTAACTTTATTTAACTTTATTTAAATTTATTTAAATTTATTTAACTTCATTTAACTTTATTCAACTTTATTTAACTTTATTTAACTTTATTTAACTTTATTTAACTTTATCTAACTTTATTTAACTTTATTTAACTTTATTTAACTTTATTTAACTTTATTTAACTTTATTTAACTTTATATAACTTTTTTAACTTTATTTAACTTTATTTAACTTTATTTAACTTCATTTAACTTAATATAACTTAATTTAACTTAATTTAACTTAATTTAACTTAATTTAACTTAATTTAACTTAATCTAACTTAATTTAACTTAATTAATCTTAATTTAACTTAATTTAACTTAATTTAACTTAAATTAACTTAATTCAACTTGATTTAACTTAATTTAACTTAATTTAACTTAATTAACTTAATTTAACTAAATTTAACTGAATTTAGCTTAATTTAGTTTAATTTAACTTAATTTAACTTAATTTAACTAAATTTAACTTAATTAAGCTTAGTTAAACTTAATTTAACTTAACTTACTTAATTTAACTTGATTTAACTTGATTTAACTAAATTGAACTTCATTAAACTGAAAATAATTTTAGTTATCTCGTAATTATGTCAAGATTAAGAAAATTCAAATCAATATACCCAAATTTGATTAAATTTAACTAAATATAACTACATTCAACTATGCTCAATTTATCATATTTAATTTAATTGAACTTAGACTTGATTTAATTTAAGATATTTCTACTTAATATTGATTTATTTTACTTACTGTAACTTATCTTAATTAAATTTAACCATATTTAGCCAACTAAAAATTTTCAATTTAGTTAAACAAAAATGAGTTGAATTCAACTAATTTTTATTGTATTCAACTAAATTTTATTAAATTTATCTAAATTTTAATAAATAAAACTAATTTTAACTAAAATTTCAAAATCGCCCCACTCCATCAAACGTGGCAATGCCCTGGGATTGGTTAATTGATTCCATTTTGCGACCAACAACGCACTTGCGGCGAAGGCCCATGGAATGGTCCCAAAAGTGGAAAACTTTTCCACCATCCATCTCCTGCTCCAGGGCGGAAAATCCTGCATGGTGTGCGTAAGGGCTGCCAGAATGTTTCCCAGGCCAGACACCAGCCGGTAAATTTATGAGGTTTAAATTTAATTATGGTGAGCCCAGAAAAAAGGCTAAGGACATTTGAGCTCAATCACCTTTGAGGGGAAATAGGTTGATTTAAGTGGCCACAGAAGGATGGTTCTTCAAGGTTGAATGAGATAAAAATTTAAAATTACATTGAAATGTCTATATTGAACTATTAAAACAAAGAATTTAGCATCAAGATCATTCCTCGGAATTCAACAGCCTAGATTCATCAAGATAAACGACGTTCATATCATCGGCAGATTGATGAGTATTCAGCAAAATCATAACAAAAGGCACAATACCAAAAATTCGATAAACTCTGTAGAAGAAAAAACAGTGCTGTCAGTATCAGCAATTCTAGCCCATTTCGGTACTGATCCAAGATAAATTGAGAATAGGCCCTTTCAACTTGCCAAAATGCGAGTAGTTTGTTGTCACAAATGCCATTTTTGGAGTTGGACTGGAAAATGTTTCACAATTTTTGGCACTTTTAATCAACAATTAACAAAAATTCAATTTCAAAATTAACTTTCAAAGAAAAAGTTGAGACCTATTGTGCTAAGAGAGCACAAACCAGCAAATCGATTGGGCTGAAGTTTAGTGCAGATTTGAATTAGCGCTAGTCACTTCCACCATCACAACACTGCTGTCGAAGCCGTGAAAACGCTTGCTCATCACGTAAAATATTGAACGCGCGTTGCTCTCGTGTAGGCGAAGTTAACAGGTCATGTTACAGTTCACGGTGTGACGTAAAGCTTCCGGTTTCGTTTTAGTGGGAAAATGCTAATAAACGCTGGGATTTCCCAATCAAATTTGCTAACTCCTAGAACCAAGTCAATGTCGCTTAAGAGTAAGGTACCATAAATTACCTAACAGGCAAACAAATATGCATATAAATACCCTCCATCACCCTTCCCAGGCCCGTAGCCAGGGGGGGGGGCTACCGGGCTGCAGCCCCCCCCCGAAATTTTTCCCATTTTTTTAAATTGTACTACCTTAAAAAAATCTCAAAATAATGATTGTGTGTTCTCTCCACAGAAATAATTTGTAAGATAGAGAATCAAGAATAGATTGATCAAACGAAGTAATTTGCCAAGCTCAGTTTTCGTAGATTATGGATCCAATATTTAAAAATTGAGCTGCAGATTTGAACATCGTTCCATTCAGTAACATTTCATTTATCCCATAGTTTTAGCATTACATTGGTGGTCCAAATCTGGGCTTTCTTGAGGCTACCCCCTAAAATCAAAGATTGATCACTAGCCTAAGTTCCAAATTTGAGCTTTTTATGACCACTGACCACCAAGTTTGGGAAAAATCGTCAAAATGTATGGAGAAAAGCAACTGTTTCAGTTTTTGACCTGTGGAAGGCGCAATAACTACCCAGTTCTTACCAATTTTCATAACTAATATCTTCTTTAAATTTGGAAAAACTTTCCCGAAGACACCTTATTTTTTGGGTTTTTTGCTAAAAAGTTATTAGCCTTCGAAAATAGCAATATCCGGGGCTACATAGAAATAATTAATTTTTAAACTCATGTCTGTGCTAGCTTGCCTGGCAATGCACCTGTTATGTTGCGCAAAAATGGCCATTTTCGGAAGCTAATAATTTTTTAGCAAAAATCCTTAAATCTCGTTGTTGTTGATGATAGTCGAACATAAGCAAAAAAAAAACAAAAAGTAATCCACTTTAACGACCCCCGGGTCTTTTGTGGTCTCTGTTGCAAGTTTCTGCTCATTTCTAGGCGTCCGAAGGTTATGTGTGGTGAGCCACCCCGGGCAGACGGTAATAACAAAATTAATAATATTTCAATAACAAATCCTGTTAAAATAACAAAAAGTGTTATTATTTTATCCTGAACTTTAACTTTAAGAAGAAAAAATAATAACAGTTTCTGATAAAATAACAAGATTTGATATTGAAGTGATGAAACGAAACTAAACTATTGGCACTACGCCCCCCGGGGCATGGCCTTCCTCTAACGTGGGATTTCTGCTCCAGCGCCTCTGACAAGACAGGAGAAGTGATATAATACTGAAAATGTTTAATAACACGCTAATAAGAGGAAATGTTATACATTTCAAAAACTCTCCTAATAACAAGATTTGTTATTTGTTTGGTATTCTGACTTAGAAATAAAATTACCATAAATCGCACAAATGGAAAAGTTTTTAAGTGTCCATAACACAATCTGTTAATATTTTTTCTTTTGTTAAATATGTTTAGATCTTTGGTATAATTTTGTCCAATTTCGTCGGGGTCATTATTTTGGCCATGAAATGGGGTCCTTAAGCTAAAATTATTCTAAAAAGTTGAAAATTTGAAAGTTGATTTTTTTAATTATTTGATATACCCCCTAAAGGACTTTGCTAAAATTGGCTAGAACTATGGGATAATTTTGACCATTTTCGTCGGGGTCATTATTTTGGCCATGAAATGGGGTCCTTAAGCTAAAATTATTCTAAAAAGTTGAAATTTTGAAAGTTGATTTTTTTAATTATTTGATATACCCCCTAAGGGACTTTACTAAAATTGGCTAGAACTATGGAATAATTTTGACCAATTTAATCGTGGTCATTTATTTGACCATGAAATGGGGTCCTTAAGCTTAAATTAATCTGATAAAATTAACTTTTGAAAGTTTTTTTTAGTTTGTTATATTCTCTAAGGGAATTGATTTATTTATTGAGAACTTTTGAAATGTGAATAACAAAACTGTTATTATTTTTACAGAGCGAGGAAGTCGGAGCTGACGTTGAAGCTGGAGTGAGGCCTCGGAGTCGGCATCGGATTCAGCTAATTTTCAGCAACTTTCACTTGGAGTCGGAATCTGTGAAGTCGGGTATTTTTGGAGTGCTGATGTCGGCGTTGACGTCATATCCTGCATCCAGAGTCGGAGTTGTCTTCATAGTATGGATTCAAAGTCGCTTGAAGGAACCCGACTTTGCAGCCCTGACTAGTATTGAAGATTTATGGCAACTGCAGGTTTATTTGCAAATGGCAAATAAACCAAAACAATAACTTTTTTTGTTATGGAGACATACAAGTTTAATAACAATTTTTGTTATTATGCTGCTCTATCTCTCCGCACAAAATAACAAATCTTGTTATTCCTTCATGATTCCTTCTGGTTTGTTATTGCAATAACAACATAATAACAGTTTAAGTTATTCTTCGAACATATCTTTGTTATTGATTTTTGTTATTTTAACAACTAATCCGATCATCCCAATAACATATTTCGATCTTCTCACAGTATCAAAAACTGACCTTCTCAAGTTATTTCCGTCTGCTCGGGACCCAAAATCTCTTTTACGCAAATGGACCGACGTTTTACTTCCCCATCCGATAGAAGGCTCGAACTTAAGTATGACCCCTGAAGAAACATAAAATAATTTAGAATTTTTAGATTCAAAGTGGCGGCCAAAATGGTGGCCAAGAAATATTGTTCAAATCTAACTCAAATGTGGTTGCAGATGCCGAATTTGATGTTAAAAGCAAGCAAATAAAAAAAAGATTTCAATTTGTTCATGATTCGATTATCCGAAGTCCTTCGAACTTTTGGATAATCGGCTTGTCGAATTTGGACTGCAAAATTAATAACCTTCCTTTATTTGCATTAAAACCCCTTATCTTTTTGAGGACCTTCATACTATTAACAAATGATTTTTTCTACATTTTTCAAAATATGCCATAATTTCTACAAAATTCAGATTTTGTTTTCAAAATCTAATTTCGACTTTTATCAGAAATACACTTCTAATATTATCTTTTTGGTTTTTAGAATATGGTTAGTTACATATCTGAGACCTTAAAGAAAAATGTTTAAGAAATATCTGTGTGTAATTTTTATTACTTTTTCGTAATCCTTTTTCCCGAAACCACTCGTCCAAAATGCTTACTTTTGGTCACATTTATTTGTTTCCACCGTGGCCACTCTCCAATTTTTATTTAATACATCAAAAATCGAAAGATCAACTAAGTGAATCCTTATTATCTACTAATTTTCGCTTTGTGCATGAGCTTGCGATTTTTGAAGCAAGAAATAAAATGATAAAAATATTCAAAATGTAAAAAAAAAATTAAATCTTGGATTCAAAAACTCTGAAATTAAATTAATTAAACATCATTTTCAAATTGTTAAATTTCTGATAAATAATTCATTTTTAAACTTTTTCATTTAAATTTTTTGGATTTTATGGATTAGAATTTCCATTTTGAAGATTTTAAAATTTCTTTATTATTTTTTTTTTAATTGTATTTCATTGTAAATATTTTCCAAAGTTTTTGTTGCCACCCTTTCAAAAGGGGCAGAAGGCAAATGCAATGTTTTTTTTTAAATAGCTTCTCAGCTTCAATGGAAATTGAAGTCTAATCAACTGAAAACAGTTATTTTTGTATTCATAACTTATTTCGATTAAGTCCTTTTAGGAGCAGTGACAACAAATTTGAAATGTTTTTTTCTGCGTTGATAATCATGTACGACATGTTTGGGCTCGTTTAAAAATATTTAAAATTTTTGTAACATTTCGTTGAACCGCGGCAAGTTTTTTTTCACGAAAAAAGCTTATCGCCAGTAACTAGATATTTTGAAAACCAATGATGCAAAACAACTGTACTGATTTAAAGTGAGGTTTTGAAACACTTTTAAAATGATAAACCAATGGCTTGTAATTTAATTTTTTATATTTTCATTGTTTGCTCTACCCTGTCGACTTTGGTCAGAGTTTAGTAACATAAAGTTCAGAATAATATTTGCAACGGTCTAATTTAAAAAAAAAATACTACTTTTAAATTTTTAAATTTTAGATTTCAAATATTTTGGTATAAGACAAAGAAAAGCCAGAAATCTAGATTAAATTTTCAAAAAAACCTATCCCTCATGGGTTTCCTATGCAGATAGGGCCTTTTGAAAATTTAATCGAGAAATCAAAAATAACAATAATAAAAAAAATCACAAAATTTATAATAACAATTAAACATAATAATTTTAAAAAAATCAATAGAAAAAAAACAAAAACCAAAACATAAATAAAATAATTAATATTAAAAAATATCAAAATTTTAAAAATACCATTATTGTCCTATTGATTATTGTAATGGCTTTTCTCTTATTTTAAACTTAATTCTGAGCAAAAAACAAAATCCATTCTTAACATATTCGGCATTTTAAGATTCAGCATTTTGACAGCCGGCTTCATGTGGCAATTCTTCAATATTATTTTAGCGAATACATTTTTTCACACGTTATTCTCAGTCGCATTCAAATGAACAAATCAAAATCTCATCAACACATATTGCACCCGAGGAAATATCCAAAGCCGTTTTTGTTCTGTTCCTTTTCAGCTGCGTACCGCTAAAGCAAAATCTTTCCGTAAATCTTTTCTTGACTGCTTCTTGAGCAATTTTTGGATGGAGTTTTAAGAGTCTCCGTACACAGGACATTTTTTTTTATTTTCATTTGAATGTAAAATATGGTTCTTGTAGCAAAATTCATACTAAGGTCAGATTTACAGGAATAATCTACTTGGTTTAAGAATTCTTACATAAAGTTTTCTTTACTTTTAAACATCATAAATTTAAGATTACAATAAACACATGATAATTTAAAAAAATCAGAAATTGCAAAATAACAAAAACTATAAAAATAATAAAATAATTAATGCTAAAAATCCTGAATTTTTATAAAAATAAATTTTAATCATTTCAAAATAAAGATATTCAATAAAAAATATTCAAACATTTCAATAAATTCTGTTTTTTTAATCTTAATTTTTTGATGCTTATTTATATAATATTTTTATGTTTGAATTCTAGCGCAGACTAAGATTAGATTTACAGGAAAAATCTAATTGATTTATGAATTCTTACATAAAGTTTTCTTTACTTTTAATTTAGCAAGGTTTCTCAAATATAAAATTACTAAACCATAAAATGTGCAGGATTTTGTTTCCAGAGTCAAGATATTTCTTGAATAAACATCGATTCTAATAAATGGTTACAATTCTATATTATTCAACATAATTTTTAGTAGTTAAATCTCAGAAATCCAAAAAATGATTTCATTTGTGTAGGGCGTCCAATTTTCCCGGGTTTTGAATTTCCCGGGAAACGGGAAAAATATTTTTGGAATCCCGGGAATTCCCGGGATCCCGGGAAATTTTTGAAACAGTCATAAAATCTATGTTTTCATTATATTGGTTATGTTTTCAAGCTTAAAATCATAGAATAAGCTAAAATATATTAAATGGTGATAATCTACAGTTCAATCGAAACAAGGACAGCAGTTTTTAGATAGCTTAAAAGAAAATAAAAATTGATTATTTTTTATCTCTGTTGTGCTTTGGATTTTAAATTAACCACAATTTTTTATATTTTGTGATTCAAAATGGATATGTCTTTTATAAATATATTTCTTTCAATAATTTTTGTATATGACGTGACTACAAAAGCCTTAAAAATTTCTTTGAAAATGCAATAAAAAGCTAGAACCGAAACCAAATAAAATAATACCGGTCAATGTAAAATTTTAGATAGGTTTTGCATTTCATGTTTTATAAAAAAAAACATATTTAAAAAATTATCTTTGAGTTACT
Source organism: Culex pipiens pallens (assembly GCF_016801865.2). NCBI lineage: Eukaryota > Metazoa > Arthropoda > Insecta > Diptera > Culicidae > Culex > Culex pipiens. Next base: position 35,560,850 of record NC_068937.1, on the reverse strand, counting down.
ACCGCCAACTTTAGAAACTCGAAACTACAGTCTGAACAGTTACAGGAAATTTTAGAGCAATAAATTTGGAAATCGGAGAACTAATTGTTTTGTTCTGTTCCTGATTAACGAAGTAAATTAAAACATTATGGAAAAAGGGAATCAACAGCTGTCTTAATTCAATAAAAAATGATTTTCCTTGATTTTTTTTCAAATTCAAAATCATAATTATACGTAAATATAATACGCAGTCTTTAAAAAATATTTAAAATTAAAAAGAGTATATTTAAAGCGCTAAGCATTATGTAAACTAAAATTTTAACAATTTTCCTTTATAAGCCAAAATGAAAGCTGATATATGCCGAATAATAATCTTAATGCTTAAAAATTCTTATCGATTACTAAGAATTCAAGTTGTTATTTATTTCCACAACCAAATATGAATTTCTAGAATAAAATTTGATTTTTCTTCGATTTCGGGAATTCCCGGGACAAATTATAAAAAATCCCGGGATTCGGGAATTCCCGGTTTTGAAAAAATCCCGGGATTTTTGTCCCGGGAATTCCCGGGATGGACGCACTACATTTGTGTTTTTGTTTTTGTTTAGAAAGATACAGAAAGGCTTTCTATAACCAGCTCAACCAATTCACTTTTAACGTTATTTTCCTCCATTATCTTTTAAAATCATATTGGTTATCAACACTTATTTTAAAAATTAATTCAGTTTTGACAGTAATTTCAAAATAAAGAAATAAGTAAATTGAAGATTTTAATTTGTTAATCGTGTTAGCATTTATATTTTTTATCGTACAAGTTTATTTTTTATTTCAAGAAGATGTGTCTCAGGAACTAATAGACCAATTTCCAATGGTTCTTAGTCCTTACACGATAAGAACAATACAAACTTTGCTTGAAGTTGCTGTTATATCATTTTCATTGAAATTACTTGTTAAACAGTTTGTACACTATCTATATATCTATATATATAAAAAATTTCGACGGTTTTGTTCGAACGCGAATCAGTTCAAAACGGAGCGTCGGATCGAAGTGCTCTTTGTTGCGTTGGGTTCGTATGAGTTCAAGGAAGGTTCTTACGCCAAAAGGTTACAACTTTGGCCACTCTGGAACCGATTCCGGAAAATCTGCAGAAACCTGCCCTTTTTTGGTTTCCTGACGTTTCTTGCTAGTTTGCTTATTCAGCCTCCTATGATCAAAATTTGGTTTTACGCAGCTTTTCCCATACAATCTGCAGATTTTCCGGAATCGGTTCCAAGGTGAAAAAAGTTGTAACTTTTTGTCGTAAGATCCTTCCTTGGGCTTATACGAACCCAACACAACAAAGAGCAACTCGATCCGACGCACCGTATTGAACTGATTCGCGTTCGAACAAAACCGTCGAAATTTTTTATATATATAGAAGATAACCTTTAATTAAGATCTGATTTATTTTTTCTGTCAATTTTTTTAAATCCTCAAATTCTGAAACAAATTTGTCAGATAAACCATCACAGTGATCACACAGCTGAAAATGTAAATCCAGACGGTTTGAAATTTGATAGTTCAAATTTACCAGTTTGTTCGTGGGCTTTTCTCTCAGTATAAAGTACAAAAATATAATAATTATGGTTAGATAAATCGATATTTTTTCAGGATTTTTTTGGTTTCAAAATTTTTATTCAAGTTATGTATATTTTAAATTTAGCGACAGTTTATCACGAAATTCAATTACAATTAAGCATTTAAGAAAATGTAAAAAAACACTTTCTTCTCTACTCCTTTAATACAAACTAGCTGTATGAATAAAGAGAAACTATTGACGAAGGAGTTTCTTCAATAAAGACATTGAAAACTTAAGAAGAAATTCTTTTTAAACATTTTTGCATACATTATTTTACAATTTTACAATTCATCTTAATAATTATACCATAAACCAAGTGATAATAAAAATAATTTGCTGGTTTCTATACTCTTTGAATTTTTGCACCCAAGCCCCCCCCGAACAAAAATCCTGGCTACGGCCCTGACCCTTCCGAAACATCATTCACAGCTAACCCAAGCCACCACCATGTCTCTCGTCGAAGATCTGCTCTTCTGTCCGTACAACCGTGCCCACCGCATTCGGCCGGACGCCATGCCGAAGCATCTGTACAAGTGCCGCCGGAACCACCCCAAGACGAAGCTGGTGATCTGTCCGTTCAACACCATCCACCACGTTCCAGGACCAGAGCTGAACACGCACATCGCCGAGTGTCCCGACCGGGCAGCGTTCGAACTGTACAAGTACTGCATCACCGATGGATCGCGGCAAAGTCACACCCCAACCGCCCTGGAACCGGAACTGATCTACAACAACGAACCACCACGACGCAGTCTTACGCCAGAGTCGGGCTTTGGTGACGCGGAAGAAGCGACTAGACGAAGTCTCCAGGATGATGACGAGTGCTGGGATGAAAGTGCGGTTCCGGCTTACAATCCGCATGCGTACTGTAAAAGTGCGAACGTGATTCGTAAGGCCACTAATATGAAGAAATCACAGAAGCGTGAGTTCTACCAAGCGGAACGGGAACGACTCAACGGATGGAGAAGTGGCTCGACCAGCTCGGAATCGGATGATGGATGTCGAGAGGCGACGACACTTGCTGGGGCTGATGAATGGTGGGATGATGAGGTCGCGCCAGCTAAGGAAATTCAGGTGGTACCCAAAAGAACTACATCGGAAAAGAAGCAGGTTCATTGCTCTGATCAGCAACTGATGAAGGAGATGGATAAAATGAGCATGTCGTTTGCGCAGAAATTGAAAATGAATCAGAAATCAAAATGATTTAAGAATCTTGTATTATATTAGAATTTGGAAAAGAAAAACAATAAAATTAATTATTTGATTTACATATACTTAATTTTTGCTTCACAAATATTTATTTCATATATTTTAATTTTGGACATTCACCAAAGTTTTAAAAGCAAGTCCACGAGCAAAGCATACCCTTTTAGCATCAATCTCAGCAATCTGCCTGAAATTTGTACATATAAAACTAGCATCTGGCCAAAATATGAGCACTCTAAGTCAACGGTAAGTGGGGCAAATCGGTACACAATGTTTGAAGGTTCAAAAACATAAAAAAAATCTTCAAAAGGTTAACTTAGGCAAAATTCAATTTAATTGCAAAATTCAAAATGCATCTAAAGGGCAAACAACCCCTGAAAATTTCAGGCAGATTGGTGCGGTCTAAACGACGTCCCATACAAAAGGGTATGTCCTGTTAGTGGACTCGCTCTCAAAGCTTAGTTTGCACCAAAAAAAAGGGACCAAACCTTCGAGATTTTCCGGGACCATTTTGAAAAGCTACTTTTTCAGTGCTTGCTATTTTAGCTGAATCAATTTGAAATTATTGTTTTTCAGTACGTTCTACAGCTACTTGGGGCAAGACGATCAAATTTGTAGAATATGTCTGTATTACTTGAATGAAAAATCCTTCTCAAGTCCAGTCTGAATCATCAAAGTTCACCAAAACTGAATGATACAATCAATAGGCACTTACGTCACATTGCGAGATTACAGTAAACAATTGAAGAATGACTTTCACCAGTAAGAATTGTTCTGGATATGTTCTGGGTTATGTCTTATATCTGTTCTGACGAGTTTACGTCACACTGTTAAATAATAGTGATGATTTGAGGAAATACTTGACACCTGTGTAACATTAAATAAGTGTATTTCAGTTCACTTTTTCATGGATTTCCAGGTAGCATGTATGGAAAATCCTGAAAAATCGATACTAACATCTTTAAAAGGGCGTAACTCGAAAACTGTGTTTAACATTTATTATATAATTCAAAGTTTGTTTTTCTTATTCCATAATACATCAATCCATCATAGATATTTGCCAAGCTGTGAAAAAGAAGTCGGATAATTTTCAACAAATTTGCTTAATCCATCTGTGTGGTCAGTGGGCTATTTAAGGACTCTGGGTCAAATATGAGCAAAATTGGTCAACATTTACCCATTGATACTCAAAGGTGCAGTTTGTATGGGAAAATTGAAAAAATATATGAAAAACTCAACTTTCATACAGTTTGATCTGCACGGTGCGCTACTTTCATCCAATAATTCCCAAAAGTGAGATTCTTATTAAAAATTTAATGCTCTACAACTTTGTAGAACAAAGCTATAAAACTTGATCCTGAAAAGTTATTAGCGATTTTAAAAAGTAACTTTTGTATGAAAAACATATTTTTCACCAACTTAAGGCTCGGGTATCAATGTGTAGGGCATCGTGGCGCGGTGGTTAGCGGTTTCGGCTGCCGATACCTAAGTTGCCATGGGGCGCGGGTTCGATTCCCGCTTTATCCTCCTGGCCTTCTATCGGATGGGGAAGTAAAACATCGGTCCATTTGCGTAAAAGGTGTTTTGGGTGACTCACCACACATAACCTTCGGACGCCTAGAAATGAGCAGAAACTTGCAACAGAAACCACAATAGACCCGGGGGTCGTCAAAGTGGATTGCTTTGCTTTGCTTTTTATCAATGGGTTAATCTCAACCAATTTCGCTCAAAATTTTCACAGGTGCTTAAAATATTCCAAAAACCGTTTTCCGCTTGTTGAGCAGGGGGTCATTTTTTCTGGGCACCCTAGTGGTCACTCACTTTTTACGAAAAAATGTGTCACACAAAAGATCAAACTTGGTTTTTTGTAACTTAAAAAAACTTTGAGACAGTGTTGCCGGATCGTCATTGAATTAGACTCATTGGAAAGGTCTTTCGATAACACTGACCAACACAAATTGACAAAAATTACTGCGCAGGTTCAACTCGAGGGGAAGCATGAAGTTTGGAGTACCCAGAACCACGTGTGCTTTGAATTTTTCAAAAATATTTAGACAGGGCTAGGGCGTCCAATTTTCCCGGGTTTTGAATTTCCCGGGAAACGGGAAAAATATTTTTGGAATCCCGGGAATTCCCGGGATCCCGGGAAATTTTTGAAACAGTCATAAAATCTATGTTTTCATTATATTGGTTATGTTTTCAAGCTTAAAATCATAGAATAAGCTAAAATATATTAAATGGTGATAATCTACAGTTCAATCGAAACAAGGACAGCAGTTTTTAGATAGCTTAAAAGAAAATAAAAATTGATTATTTTTTATCTCTGTTGTGCTTTGGATTTTAAATTAACCACAATTTTTTATATTTTGTGATTCAAAATGGATATGTCTTTTATAAATATATTTCTTTCAATAATTTTTGTATATGACGTGACTACAAAAGCCTTAAAAATTTCTTTGAAAATGCAATAAAAAGCTAGAACCGAAACCAAATAAAATAATACCGGTCAATGTAAAATTTTAGATAGGTTTTGCATTTCATGTTTTATAAAAAAAAACATATTTAAAAAATTATCTTTGAGTTACTACCGCCAACTTTAGAAACTCGAAACTACAGTCTGAACAGTTACAGGAAATTTTAGAGCAATAAATTTGGAAATCGGAGAACTAATTGTTTTGTTCTGTTCCTGATTAACGAAGTAAATTAAAACATTATGGAAAAAGGGAATCAACAGCTGTCTTAATTCAATAAAAAATGATTTTCCTTGATTTTTTTTCAAATTCAAAATCATAATTATACGTAAATATAATACGCAGTCTTTAAAAAATATTTAAAATTAAAAAGAGTATATTTAAAGCGCTAAGCATTATGTAAACTAAAATTTTAACAATTTTCCTTTATAAGCCAAAATGAAAGCTGATATATGCCGAATAATAATCTTAATGCTTAAAAATTCTTATCGATTACTAAGAATTCAAGTTGTTATTTATTTCCACAACCAAATATGAATTTCTAGAATAAAATTTGATTTTTCTTCGATTTCGGGAATTCCCGGGACAAATTATAAAAAATCCCGGGATTCGGGAATTCCCGGTTTTGAAAAAATCCCGGGATTTTTGTCCCGGGAATTCCCGGGATGGACGCACTAGACAGGGCCGATTGGGTTTTCTCCAATGTTTGTATGGAGAATTAGGGCGGTTCGTCGCTGTTGCATACAATCCAAAAATTGCATGCAATATGTGGGAGTAACGAACAGCACTATGCAGAAAAACCATTCAGCTCAATCGAAATATTTTTGAAAAAATCAAAGTACACGTGGTTCTGGGTACTCTAAACTTCATGCTTTCCCTCGAGTTAAACCTGCTAAGAAATTTTGTTGATCGGTGTTATCAATCCGAAGATAGGTCGTGGTGGTCGTGGTCGTAAGAGGTAGTACCTTGAGACAGGGTTGCCAGATCGTCAGTATTTTGAACTCGTTTGGAAGGTCTTTCAATAACCTGTCTATGGATTTCATACAGATATGTGAGACCCGGCTTAAAAAAGTACATACATATCACTTTAGTAAGAATACAAAGAGACTGCAAGTAGAAGACGAATACGTATCTGTCAAGATATCAAAAAATTATAGCGAATTTTGAAGGAAGTAATTCTGGAAAAACGCTCAACAAAACCAAAATCAGATTCTTTAGGCAATAGTAACTGTGCCAATTTTGAGCCAAATCTGTAAAGGTTAAGAGGTCGCTTTTTATCGTTGAAATTTATATGGGGAAAATCGCTAAAATGTATGGGGAAAAACATCGCTTTAGGATTTCGGCAGCAGGTGATGTAGGTCTCGCCCAAAATTGTACAAGTTCGGGATTCTTGTAGGAAACAACTTTGTCTTAGGGTGCAAAAAGATCCGAGTTGATCCTGATGAGTTATTAGCGCTGAAAATCTAAATCTAAATTATTCGCTCTACAGCATTGCCTTGGCGTTCTCGATTGCGAGATTCCTACTCGAAACTGAGTGTCCGAAGGCTTGATTGTTGAGGCAATTGCAAACCTCTTTTTACACCTAAGTTTCCATACACCCCTGGATTCGAACTGACGACTTTTGGATTTTTAGTCCAACTTAGTCCCAGGGAGACGACTCCTACACCTGAACTACGACCTAACCTTTAGGTTAGACCGGGGCCAACATTTACTTCCCCATCCGACGGAAGGCGTGATTAGACAAATCTCGTCTCAAAATTTGCCACCGGGACCTTCTGGGATCGAATCCAGGCCGACTGGGTGAGAGGCAACCACGCTTACCCCTAAAAAATAAAATTTCCTACTGGATCTCACACTTGGACAATTTTGGGCGAGACCCGCGCCACCTGGCAGAAAAATACTGAAACGATGTTTTTCTGCACACTTTTTTTTCGATGTTCCCCATATAAACTTCAACGATAAAAAGCGACCCCTAAACCTTAACCGATTTGGCTCATAATTTGCACAGATACTAATTTTTGCGGGTATCCGTGATGTCGATTTTTTTTATTGTCACCCTAATGATAATTCAAAAATCCAACAGATTGTTTACAATTTATTGTTGTAACGAGCATTTCTTTAGCTTGTTACACTTGCCTCATATAGAATATGATATGACGGACGTTTTGTTTTTGGTTAAATTATGATTTTTGAAAAATAGTGTTTTTTGAAAGTAACTTTAAATTGAATTCTAAACCGAAAAATACTTTTGAAGATTTTTTATATCATGAAGTTTGAACCGTCGAAAAACGAATTCCGATTAAAATCAAGAATTGGACATATGTTCCGGGTCTTTTTGACGGAAAATCTTAGCAGACTTTCACCAGATTTTAATGCTGCTGGTTGTATTCGACTGGTAATTAGTAATACTTTCAAAGAAAAATATGGATTAAGTGAAAATCTTCTCTGAGCTAAAATTGCTAAGCAAGCAGCATTTCGACACGGTCTCATAAAGTCTCTAGTGGTTATTGTTGTTCCAGTGGCAAATGTCCAAAGTACATGAAATAAATATTTGTGAAGCAAAAATTAAGTATGTGTAAATCAAATAATTAATTTTATTTATTTTTTCTTTTCCAAATTCTAATATAATACAAGATTCTTAAATTATTTTGATTTCTGATTCATTTTCAATGTCTGTGCAAACGACACGCTCATATTATCCATCTCCTTCTTCAGTTGCTGATCAGAACGATGAACCTGCTTCTTTTCCGATGTAGTTCTTTTGGGTACCACCTGAATGTCCTTAGCCGGTACGACCTCATCATCCCACCATTCATCAGCCCCAGCAAGTGTCGTCGCCTCTCGACATCCATCATCCGATTCCGAGCTGGTCGAGCCACTTCTCCAGCCGTTGAGTCGTTCCCGTTCCGCTTGATAGAACTCACGCTTCTGTGATTTCTTCATATTAGTGGCCTTACGAATCACGTTCGCACTTTTGCAGTACGCATGCGGATTGTAAGCCGGAACCGCACTTTCATCCCAGCACTCGTCATCATCCTGGAGACTTCGTCCAGTCGCTTCTTCCGCTTCACCAAAGCCGGACTCTGGCGTAAGACTGCGTCGTGGTGGTTCGTTGTTGTAGATCAGTTCCGGTTCCTGGGCGGTTGGGGTGTGACTTTGCCGCGATCCGTCGGTGATGCAGTACTTGTACAGTTCGAACGCTGCCCGGTCGGAACAGTCGGCGATGTGCGCGGTCAGCTCCGGGCCAGGCACGTGGTGGATCGTGTTGAACGGACAGATCACCAGCTTCGTCTTGGGGTGGTTCCGGCGGCACTTGTACAGATGCTTCGGCATGGCGTCCGGCCGAATGCGGTGGGCACGGTTGTACGGACAGAAGAGCAGATCTTCGACGAGTGACATGGTGGTGGCTTGGATTAGCTGTGAATGTTGCAGGGGAAGGGTGATGGAGGGTATTTATACGAATATTTTTTGCCTGAAAGATAATTTACGGTACCTGTTTGAAAGTACAACGATGAAGTATGGAATTTCTTTACCTAACATGTAATCAGAGACTGTCTTGTTATCCAATAGGAATTCTTCGAATCTTTATTTAAAATTTGTCTAGCTAAGATTTTCTAATAATTTTCATAAATAATCAATAAATTAGTATCCTATAATCTCAATCAATCACCCAATTTCACCAATCGTTTCGTCTTAAGCAACAGTAGAGTCCTCCTCAACAGCGACGTCTTCGACGACAACCTCTGCGGTTTCCTCGACCTCAACCGTTTGCTCTTCAGCATCATCTGTAGATTCCGCTTCCTCAGCAACTACCTCAGCCTCTTGAACTACGGCAGCTTCCTCGGCGACAGCTTCTTCCACAGCGGCAGCTTGTTCAGCTTGTTCAGCAGCGACCTGTTCAGCAGCGGCCTTCTCAGCGTTGGCCTGGTCAGCAGCTGCTTGCGCTTCTGCGGCATCCCTAACGTTGGCTTCGTTCTCCAGTACGGTAGCACCCTGTTCGGCTGCAATCTTGTTGAAAACTACACATTTCCGGTACGCTCCAACGAACGGTCCAAAGCCTGTGTTTCTCTTGTCGCACTCTGCATTGCCTTGGTCGTACGCCGCAAGAAGCTGGGCCAGCTGCTCCTGCAGATCTTCGGGAAGAACCCTCAGCAGCAAACGTTCCAGAACGGGCGATGGCTTCGGTCGGAATGTTGTCGGAGTAGCAACAGGAGCAACTGTAGCAGCAGCAGGGAAAAAGGCACGAGCAGCCAACGGGGAAGGTACGGGAGCGAATCCGGCAGGGTATCCCGGTGGTCCGAAGGATGGTTGGAAGGCTGGCACCGCCGGTTGATATCCTGGGAATCCTGGGAAGAAACCAGGTTGAACGAAGCCGGGAGGTCCGAATGCTGGCGGAGCTGCCGGTTGGCCAAACGGTCCCAGCGGTCCAAACGGACCAAACAGAGATCCTTGCACGGCCACGGCGGCGGTCACGATGACTAGGGCAGAGATTGCGAGTTTGCTCATTTTGAGGGTAGGTAAAAGCTACTGGTTCGAGTTAATTTCGTTACTGTTCTAGGAAAGTTTCGAGACAATTTGATACCAACTGAGAGTTAACCGTATCGTTTTATAGTAGTTTGAAGCCGAAACTTGTTTACGGCTTGATTAGACGGCACCACAGTTGGCAACACCTCTCGACCAAAGCAGTTGTTATCTAAATTTGCTCACCGTTAGAGCTTAGGGATGTCGGAATTTCGCAACGAAAAGATAACACGCTCCACAACCAGCACAACAGTTCAGGGGGGTCTTAATCACCCCGCGCGTTGTTTATTTGAGAATGGGTTTCGGGGTGAAATAACAACGAGAAAACGGTTGGAGATAAGCACTGTGTTGGTGTGGTCCAGGTTGTGCTGTTTGTTGGTGATACACAGCTGATGGTGCTCTGATGCTGCTGGGAATCTGCGTGACATGGGAACAGATAATATGAGAATGCGCTGGAATTGGCTTGGTTTGGTAGCTGGGTGGTGACGATATACAAAAGTGGACTTCATTGACCTTTATTTTATTTTTTATGCAGTTTGAAGATACTGAAAGATCTCTTTATATAATAAAAACTAAAAGCAAGCTAAATTTCGCTGTCTTTTTCTTCTGAAATTGTCTTCTTGAAAGTAGTTGGGATTGTTAATCCAAGCAACATTGTCGAAGAAACCAACATTTTATCTCGCAATCTACGCCTGCTACTACCAAATTTGGAGAAACTTCTGAGAAAACCTTCAAAATACCGTTTTTAAGAGTTGGTAAAGGAGAAAATTTCACGAAAATTTGATAAAGGTGCCAAATTTGTAGCTCACGATCTACAACAGATATACGAAAATTATGCAAAAATGGTCGAAAAACACGACGAAGTTGACTTTATAGCTGTCGGCCACCATTGCTAGTACCAACCACTAGTGTCTTCCTTTTTAACTACAAGGACTTCGCCGCCCTGGGCTCCTAAATGTACTAGAGTATGGCACGGAGCGACGGCGCCGAATACCCATATTTACACAAAGAATTTTAGAGCGCCCGCCGCGGGATTCGAACCAGCAACCTCTGGATTGTGAGCCAGTGCGCGGTCCGATTGATCCACACGGGCGGGTCGAAAAACACACTTGTTCTCAAAATGTTAGCATTTAAGTAGCCTGCTATGTCCTAAAGAGTGGTTTATAACATAAAAAAACACATTTTGCCAATGACAGCAATATGTTTTGAGCCTTTGTTGAGGAGTGATCACTGTTTTTTAAGTGATTTCAAGCCTATTTTAAAGTTGCTATGATTTCAAAATAGCGCATTTTGGCGCAAAACCAATCAAAACATCTGAAAGGGCACACTTTCAACCCAAATTTCTTGTAAAAATATATCTGTGTCTTTTCTTGTCTGTTTTTAGATATCTCAATTTGAGTTTGACGGATTTTTATCGAATTACACCCAAAGGAAAATACACCCAAACGGCGGTCGCATGATTGTGATGCATGGCGGCATGAAAGTATATCAGAATCTGCATGAAAACTGTCCTCATGCATTTTTTGCGATATAGGAGTATGACATTTTTGCCCGTTACCGACAATTATCGACATTACCGACAGATTTTTGGTTTTATTTCACAAAAAAAACCCTTAACAGAATGAGGATTGAACCACTAACTTCTTGGTTATTGATCCGACATACTACCACCGCGCCATGGACGCTTGATGAAAAGTGAGTGAAAGAGCACCAGCATATGCTTCTCTTTGGAGTGTTGCTCGGGGACGGGCCAGCGTTATATGTGTTGGTGAGAACTGCAGATCGCTGAAATGTTTACACGCGGTTGCAGAATTTTGAGATATATTTTTCCTTTGGGTGTATATATCAAAATCTGCAACAGTGGATTTGCTGCAGAAAATGTTACATTTTATAACATTTTTTGCAGCAAGCTCATAGCTCATTTTTGCCCGTGTGTTAACATGTCAGCGATCTGCAGTTCTCACCAACACATATAATGCTGGCGCGTCCCCGAGCAACACTTTAAAGAGAAGAATATGTTGGTGCTTTTTCTCTATCAACTCATCAAGCGTCCATGGCGCGTTGGTATTGTGTCGGATCAACAACCAAGAAGTTGGTGGTTCAATCCTCGTTCTGTTAAGGTTTTTTTTTGTGCAATACAACCAAAAAGCCGTCGGTAAAGTCGATAATTGTCGGTAACGGGCAAAAATGTCACATCCCTATACAGCAAAAAATGCATGAAGACAGTTTTCATGCAGATTCTGATATACTTTCATGCCGCCATGCATCAAAATCATGCGACCGCCGTTTGGGTGTATTCATGAATTTTATGCGGAATCATATTTAAAACGAGTTAATTCTTGGTAATTTGATGGGTATTTTGATTGATGTTTATGGGAAATACATTCGTTATGAAGAAATTCATAACAAACATTCCAAAAAGGTACAGTAAACCGGGGTGACAATGATAGGATTTCAATTTATTTTTAACATATTTTCCAACTGGTAGGGCTGGTACAAATTTTAATTGAAGTTTTTGTCCCCCCTTCAAATATTGCCCAAAAAATTAGGGGGCAAAAAAAATGTTTCAAAAGATTTCAAAATATAAATAGAAATTTAAGTGCAAACAGCTGAAATCACTTTAAAATGCATTCCATTGCATTCGGAATCATTTTAAGCATGTTTGGGTTGATTTAAAAATCTTTTGAATTTTCGAAAATTTGCAATCTTTAGTATCGCAAAAAGTTTTTTTATTTCGCTGAAATTTCAAATCTTACATTTTTTGAAGACTAATGATTGCAAAACAACTTAACTAGTATAAAATGCATTTTAAAACACTTTTTGCATTCAAATTTTGAGAGTATGGCTTGTTATTTCAACTTTTATATATTTTTTTTTATTTTTTGAACACCCCCAATTTAAAAAAAATATCAATGTTTATATTAAGCTTACTAAGTTTATAAGCTTTTTTAAAAAAATAAAATAAATTTGAGGTAAAAATGTTAAAAAGTCGGAATTTTGCTAGAAATTCGTTGAAATCAATTTTAATTATACAAATGTCAATTTATATTGCATTTCAACTCTTACAGGCCTGATGGGTCATATATGACCCACATATCAAAATTTCCAAAACTAGCCTATAATTTTCGTATGGTCAAAAGAAACATTTTCCCATCATTAAAAAAAATATTTATTTTTAAATTTAGACTTGAAAGGGCTTGAATTTGAAGCACGAATCAAAAGTTTTCACATTTTATATAAAATTTGTTCTGCTGAAAATGCCTATAAATTTGATTTTTTTAATTATGTTTCGAAAACACATAGTATTTATTATTACATACAAACTAATTTTAATAAGTTTAACATGTGATTTTTTGAGCTTGCTTTATATCCTTCAACCTGGTTTTGTAATTGCTTTATATTTTTAAGTGATTTTTTTTTGCTCACAATATTTCATCAAAGGTTTTAATAATGATTTTGTGGTAGAACTATAATTCAATAGGAAGATAACAAATAGTTTAGTATAGTATACATAATTTAATCATTCATTCTGAAATGATTTTAACATTGATTGTGGATTAGGAAAAAGTATAGTTTTTAGTGATTAAGGTATCGTTTAGATTTACACAAACCAATCTTTATTTAGAACTAATTAACCTTGAACTATATTTTTTTGATTTTAAGTTCCGTAGCCCTTCAAATTTAAATATTATTGTATACCAGCATATAGAAATTAAAATTTCAAAAAAAATATTTCAAAACAATCAACATTAGAGTCTTGTTGAACGCCAAATGTACAGTAATGAGATTTTCATCAATTCGAATATTGAAATAAATTTATCTAAATTTAAAAATAGGGGTTTTATGAAAGTTTTCATTGCTCACATTCCTTTTTGAGTGTTTTGACATTTTAAATCCCTCTAAATTTATCTGAATCCCTTTAAAAACTCAACCAACCATGAAAGTAACTTTTCTTTTACCTGACAGGTATACGTTGAGGTATGTCCAAATAACCCCACAAGCCATGTCCAAATTGAGCCCATAGCATGTTCTATCAAAAATTGCAATTTTTGATGATAGAAATGGATTAAATGTACAATATTTATACGTTCATATCTCAGGCATCGTCCAAGCAACCCCCTTAAAAAAAATTGTCCACTTTTTTACCATATAATCCCTGCAAAACCTTATTTCCCAACCCTCAAAAATTATAACTTTAGGCAGTGCCAACCGGAAACTTTGGAAACTTTTACATATTTTACCAAAACTACTTAACCTATTCCAACATTTTTGGTTCGTCCATACTCCTAGGCCATTACTAGTACTAGCCTTATCACTTAAATTGTCGGTTTCACTTTATATCCGAAGAAAAGGTGATTTTTAAAGGGGTGTCCAAATTACCCCCACTGTCCATATTACCACAAACTCCCCTACATTTTCAACATTCGAAAAATTGATTCTTATGTAAAATCGTCTGGGGAACACGATGGTGAAGTTTAATTTAAAATTGAATAGCATGTATATTGAGAAAATTGTGTGTAATGTTTTCAATTACGCAAAATGCATCAAAGTTTTATTTCAATAGAAAATCCGATGACGCCATTCGATCCAGCGTCCAATTTCCATTAAAAATAGCTGTTGAGTTTTGCTCTATCATTTTTTGCTTCCGAGATATGGCCATTTGAAAAAAGAGATTTTTTGAAAAAATGACAAAAATCGCAAAACTTTGGGGCGGTGCCAAAAAAGAAGGGGTGGTCCAATTTGGTTCAACATTGGGATTCTTACATATTATAGTATCAATAGCTCTACCAAATTTGAGCTTGATCAGAAAAAGACGATTTCGTGTACTTTTTTGTGTACAGTTTAGGCGAAATGACCCATAAAGCATTCTGTGATACTTTTTTTCATTTCCAAAAGCGAAAAGGCATGATTCAACTATTTCCAACTTGAAATGATAATCCCACTTGTTTACATGCATCTCTCTGCAGGTGACTAACGCCCAACTAAGATACACCTAACTAAAAACAACCCCATCTTCTGCATCACAGAACAAACATCTCGGCAGCGCTTTACAGCAGCACTATAAAACAGCAATCCTCGTTTCAAGTGCAATTCAAATCACTTCCAAGCCTTCCCGTCAACACACCAAAGATCAACAAAAATGGCCAAGTTCCTCGTCACCGTTCTGGTCGTTGCGGCCGCAGGAGCCGCCCAGGGATCGCTGTTCGGACTTTTTGGTCCCCCAGCCGGAGTTGGCTTCCCAGGAGGAGTCGCCCCCGGAGGATTTCCCAGCTTTGGACCACCGCGAGCCGTTTTCGAGGGAGCTCAGTTTGTGCCGGCCGTTTGTCCTCCGTTCCCCGGGGAAAAGTACCGCACCAAGACGCTCCAGCAGGTGGACGGACTGGCGGTGGACGCGACCCTGCCGGAGGATCTTCGCCAGCGAACGGTTCAGCTGAGGAGCTCAGCCGTGGCCGGATTCGACCGGTGTGACGAGCTGGCCCAGGTGTGCAATCCCCTGGTGATTAAGCAACGCTTTGTGTGCTATTCGACTCAAAAGAAGGAAACCGAAGCCGACGTGAAGCTGGTCAAGGATGAGGCCAAGGCGAGGGCTCGCGTTGTGGCGGGGAAGCAGTGAATTTTGTAGACGAAACGAATCTATTTATTGACGAGCTAGTTAGACAAATAAAATGAAATCAATTTCATCTGATACAACCAAAAACAATTTTTCTTCTTTAACATATTTTTGAGACCATCCATAAACCCCTTAGACAATTGCTCTAACATTTCAGACGCCCCGCTTCACTCCATAGGCAAATTTTCATACAAAAAAATAATCTTCGAACCCTTCCGTGGATTCATCGAATTCAACCTTTTTAAAAATCATTGAGTCCTTCTTATTGTGAGCAGACGGATATTTACTTCTACCTTGTTTTTTTTAAATACCTACGGAAATACTAAGTTTTAATAGAGGTTTAGAAGTTAAAGTTAATAATAAATAATTTTCATTAAAATCAGTTATTTTCCTAATTAATTGGAAATTTAGAAAGTTTGTCGTGATTTTCTCCATAAAAAGTGTAGGCCACTAAAATGATTACCTTTTGAGTTATCCCCAAAAAAGTTCTTATTTAGACTATATTTTGTATCTATAGTAGATAAAGAGATAGAAATTTGGCGTCTTCGACAAACTATGCGGGTATGTCCCGGGGTCAAAAACCGACGACCTCTGGCTTGTTACGGCGGTAGACTCATCATAACTCCAGGGAGTCCTTGGACGACCCAGATCATCCCAATAAGTTGTTACAACAATGTACTGTAGCCTACCGCACTCACTGAAGTAGCGTTGGCAAAATTTTGAAGTTTCGACTTGTTTCTTTGGAAAGCCAGTTGCACAAAATTTCCGGAAGTTTCGGATGGACTAGAACATCCCAGGTGTTCCAAAACCATGCTAAAATTTGTGCACTGTGCAATGTTTAAAGTACAGATTTTCAAACATTTAGGTACACAGAAAAAAAAATCATGGTAATATTACATCTGGGAAGGGGTACATCTTTTATGTCAGAAAAAAGGTGTAATTTTACCACTTTTCTGTTGTAAAGTCACTTTTTCAGTCTAAATTGAGGTAAAATTTCATCATAAAAGAGGTAATATCGAACCTTCCAAAATTAAAGCTTCCAAATTTACATTATTTTTTTCTGTGTACTTTTCGAGCAATTCCAACATAAATATACAAAAGTTGATTTTTCGAGGGGTAATTTTTGGCCAAAAACGTACCTCAACTTAAGACAGCCGCGGAAAAAAAGATGTTGTTTTTATAAATATTTAAGAGGCAGTATTTGTAGATTCTGCTCGGTTTGTTCTAGAGGTCGTACCGAGGTGCTCCGATTTTGAATGAAACTTTCAGCATTTGTTTGTCTATAGGGGAGAGTGGGGAGACTTGATCCCCGGGGACACTTGATCCCAAGCCTGTATCTCGTCACCATGTGGGTAAAACAATTAGCTTTGTTCTAGAAAGTTGTGCGAAATTAACCAAAACTCATTGTAGAAAACAAAGAAAAAAATAAAAAAATGTTTAGATTGAGTTACACACATTTTTCTAAAACGAGCTGCAAAAAACTTCCAAGAGATCTTTTTTTCTTTTTTTGATATGCATAGAAAACACAAAAAAAATATTCAAAAAAATATTTTTTATATATGAATTGTTTGATAAACTTATCAACTCCAAACCCCTTACGCATTTGATGTTAAATTTATCGTCATACTATTTTTACAATCAATTGTTTATAAAAGTGAGTTTAGGGAGATTTGATCCCTGCATTTTTACAGTCACTGGAATCAGCCTCAAGATTAATTAATTGGGCTGGGTTTTCATACATAGTTTCCTTTAGTATAGTTGTACATAACTTACTGCAGTTTGAACCTTTTTTCAAAAGTTTTGTAAACAAAAATTTCCAGCTTTTGTAAACATGTTTAATTTTGGTCTAAAAAATAATATTAAAAGTTTTTAAATATTTTACATACTAAACTTGTTATATTTTGAACACAAACGTACAGGTTTTATGTGAAATAGCTGTAACTTATAGAAAATTAAAAGTTTGGATGAATAAAAAACATTTTGCTTAAGATTTCTTCAAAATGTTGAAAGGGGGATCAAGTTACCCCTAACATTTTTAAAATGCCGGCTTAAAATATTTTTTTTAAAACGCTTGGCATGACTCGAAGAGTTCATCTGATGAAATACCCTTATTAGCCAAACATAGATGAAGGCTTAAGCTTTTAATTCATGCAAAAAGTTTATAGTTTTGTGAGAAATTGACAGAGTTATGTGCGATACAAAAAAGGGGATCAAGTCTCCCCACTCTCCCCTACATGAGATGAACTCACGCCAAATATGAGCCCTCTACCACAAAGGGAAGTGGGGTAAAACGAGCATTGAAGTTTGAGGTCCAAAAACATAAAAAATCTTAAAATTGCTCGCATTTCCGTAAAACTTTCTCAATTCCAACTCTCTTAGATGCATTCGAAAGGTCTTTTGAAGCCCTTCAAAATGTGCTATAAACATCCAGGATTGGTTTGACTTTTTCTCATAGCTTTTGCTAATTACTGTTAAAAATTGATTTTTTTTAAACCTCAATAACTTTTTGCAACAGCCTCCAACACCCATACTCCCATAGGTCAAAAGTTAGGGAATTTAATGGACTATAAGCCTACAGTAATATTTTTTTGGCCAATCACAGTTTTTCTCATAGATTTACGATTTTTCTATAACACACATTTTTCAACGTTAACTTTTGCCATGTAGGCCAACAAGACGGCATTTATTGGTCTCAATTTTGACATATTCGGAATCCTCGGAAAATTTCACGTAAGTTAGAGGTGTTGGAATTTTGAATTTGATTGTAAAAAATGCCATTTAAAATTAATTAAAATATTTTTAATCATTTTGTCGGATTAGGGGTAAAACAGGTATTCGCCTACTTGATACTGCATTTGACGTATTGATCACAGAGTAAGTTAAATTTTACTTTTTTTTTCAGAAATATTTTATTTAATTATTTTCTAAATCAAATTCATAACTTCATGTTACACATTGGTGAAAAACTCGCTCTTAATTTCGCAAAATCCGTATTTTTTATTTTTGAAATTTGTTGAAATTTTTTGATATGTTAAGGGGACGAAAAACCGCAACTTTGGATGCACAGGGAAGTATGGACAAACATGTTGCCACCAAGTTAATTTTTTTAATGTTAAATTAAATTTGCAATTAAAAAAATATCTACAGATTGTTTATAAAGATAAAGTGCACCGTTTTCAAGATATAGCCATTACAAGATGAATTTCAACTGAAAAATTACCGTTTTCGATTTTTTACATAGATTGTCCAGTCCTGAAAATATTTGTTTCCAAAAGTTCACAAAATTACACCAAAATTTCCTAAGAGACTATAACATAAAATTTGTAATGTACTTTTCGATTGCAAATTTGATTTAACATTAAGGCATAAAGTCAAAAAAAATCTTGATTCAAATTTCAATTTTGAAACAGAAAACATTTTTTTACATAGAATCATAAATAGGTGGCAAATTTTTATCCATATTTCTCTATGGCTCAAAAGTTGCGGTTTTTGTCCCCATAGCACATAACAAATATCAATAATAGAAAATACAGATTTTGAGAAATTGATTTTTAGTAATAAAAAAATTTAATACAAAAATCGGCATTTTTTTCCTTATGCATTATTTTTCTGAACCAAAACAGTGCTGAAATAGTAGTTTATGCAACAAGTTGCAAAAAGAAGATTTTTTCAGCACGAGTTGCACGGTTAACCTCGTTGGATAAACGAGTGCTGAAAAAATCAAGTTTTGCAACGAGTTGCTTACAACATTTTTTGCAATTCCGAAAAACGCTTATTTAATGGAATTTTATGTCAAACATTCATGTGTTTAGTAAATTCATCGTTCAAAACAAAACAATATTGAAAAATGTTACTTTTCGATACTAGTGCTGAAAAGATCAACTTTTCAGCACCCATTTCAGTGAACTTTTCAGCACTGTTATTGAAAGGCATTAATTTTCCATTCTGTTATTTTTGGTAGGGAAAAGTAGGCCGTTTCGTTTCTCCAGAAGGGCAGAAAAAGTTGACAGTTTCACAGTGGAATTGCAAAAATGATTTTTTTTTGGCAGGGAAAAGTATGCCGTTTCGTTTCTCCTGAAGTACAGAAAATGTTGTTAGTTTCACAGCAGAATTGCAAAAAATATTGTTTGTTGATTTATAGAGTTGATTCACAAACGTTTACTTCGTTGTATTTAAAAAATATGGAATTTAAACCAAAAATTGCTTATTACTTCTTAATGGAAAACTTTTTGAAAAAAGCTTAAAGTCATTTTCGATTGCAAATTTGATTCGATTGATTCGATTGCAGATTTGATCATCTAAAATGATCATCTTTAAATCGTTAATAACACAGTTAAAAAATGTGTAAATTTTGATAGTGTGATTATGGAAGGATGAATATTACTTTTTTTATGATGTAATTTTACCACAATTTAGACTGAAAAAGTGACACTACACCAGAAAAGTGGTAAAATTTGACAATTTTAGAGTTTAGCACAGAAATTAGGATGGTGCAAAATTTGATACCAGGGTGAAACAGCTGTCCTGATTCAAGCCAGATGATGGTACTGGAGTTATATATTTATTTTAAAAAATAAGATTTTTGCAGAAAAAAGAAAAATTTAGTCCACAATAAAAAAAAATTATGGTAATATTACATTTAGGAAGGGGTACATCTTTTATGTCAGAAAAATGTGTAATTTTACCTCTGAAAATATGTAATTTTACCACTTTTCTGGTGTAATGTCACTTTTCCAGTCTAAATTGAGGTAAAATTACATCATAAAAGAGGTAATATTCAACATTCCGAAATTACACCTTCCAAATTTACACATTTTTTTTTGTGTATACACAGAAAAAAAAAGTTGAATTTTGGAATGTTGAAAATTTGGTAGGTTGAATATTACCTCTTTATTTGTGTAATATTACATAAAAAATGTGTAAAAATGTGAACCTGATGAATATTAGTCAAAAACTGATGAAAATTCATCATTTTCTGGGGTAAAATTTATCATTTATTTTGCCACAAAATATGTCACCATTTCCTGATGAATATTACCATCATTTTTTTTCTGTGTAAATACTACAACCTTCCTTACATTCAAAGATTGAAATTTATTCAACGCACTGCTGTATTTAGTTTTCGAACCATTTTCAGCACCAACAATGCGTTAGAATTTATGGCGAAAATGCATTTCGAAGGCCATAAATCAGTTCAAGATGGCGGTGGTCCTGCACAAAAGTGAGTTGTTAGTCGTGTATGTTGGGCACTAAATTTCCATTCAAGTTGCGGGAACTATGCAGTCCAAGTTCCAAAGTCTCGCACTCAAAAAATAAATTTGCTCTTGAGAGGACCTAACAGTAATTTTACAAATTTAATCTCACTACATTGACTACATTGTTGTCGTTTCGATTAAAAAGTATCATCATCAAACAAATCATTAAATCAAAATCCAACCAGCAAAAAAATCGTAAAATTGTACTAAGCTGCGACACTAACAATGTAGGTAACGAGCACTTTGAAGCACCTATAATATTTTATCCACCAAGGCCAGAGGCCGAGCAAGGACCAAGAAGACGTCCTAATTACCAGCCATAACGATGATGGTCCATCAGCAGCCTGGCAGCAAGATCTCGCGGGACTTTGACGATGCTCATTCCGTCGTGTCTCATCGCATCCATCATCGATACCATCGTGGCCGGACGTGACTAACTGCGGGGGGTGAAAGCTTACAAATGATATCTTTTGACGAGGTTATCCGGGGCAATATATCTTGGGTGGACGGAAAATGGCCGTTTTGGTTAATTGGTTGCGTTTGTCTTTTGTAAAAAGATTTCAAAATGATGTATTGGTGGATATCTACAGTGGCCTTCCAATCTCTTTGTTCTTTTTACTCAAAGTGATAAATAATCCCTCAGTTTATTTCCTAGAACGATAATAAAATCCCGTGTAAAGCTTGTACCGCCCAAGGACCACCGTAATGTAAAAATCCGATTCCAACCTGCTCACATTACATTCATCATCTCCTAGCGCTCAGCATTTCTCATCCGATTGCTCCACGAAGTGTCCACCGACAAACATAAAATGTAACACTAATTGTATCGCCCCCGGAGTGGAGCAGCACCAAATCGTCCTCCTCGTCATCTCGCAGGTCGCAGATTTGCTGATACAACACCGGAAGTGGTGCTACCACTTAATCCGGCGTTAATTCACCACCACCGGGGGGTGAGCTTTTATTGGAAAGTTAACATCTAGCCGCAGGACATCGCGCGAGCGTGCATCAATCACCGTCCAATCGTCCGATGCCCCGGAGTTCCTGTGGTTGACAACGATTCGCGCCATCAGCTCTTTCAAATGGGTTGGGCTTTTGGGGTGAAATGGGTCGTCTTGTTGTCTCTGTTGTCTCTGTTGTCTCTGTTGTCTCTGTTGTCTCTGTTGTCTCTGTTGTCTCTGTTGTCTCTGTTGTCTCTGTTGCCTCTGTTGTCTCTGTTGTCTCTTTTGTCTTGTTGTCTTGTTGTCTCTGTTGTCTTGTTGTCTTGTTGTCTTGTTGTCTTGTTGTCTTGTTATCTTGTTGTCTTGTTGTCTTGTTTATCTTGTTATTTCTCGATTCTCGCTTTATGTTTTTTGTCCATTTAACCCCCAGCTCGTCCAGAAACTTGAAACATTCTACAAAGTGGTTTCCTGATGGATGTCATTGGGCCGTCTCAGCATTCCTGGAGGGCAAATAAGCGCTCGAATCGCGACCAACCCCTCTCCCTCCCAAGATGTGGTTTTATAGCTCATCAAGCATTGGATTTGAGAAACTCAAAACATTTTCCCGAAAGCCCCTTCGGCCAGGCCCAACTTTCCGAGCTCGTTGAGGCCGGCAAAAGTTGCTCTCATTACTCGGGGGTCTCGCGGGGCGGGAAAAAAAGTTTGTTTACAGTCGCTAACGAAATGTAAAGAATTGCTCCCTCGGGGAGATCGTTTTGAACGCTGTGTGCGGCGGCAGGGTAAATGTCCTTTTGGTCGTTCCCTTCGGGAAGCAACTCGTTCGTGGGCTGCGGGTTACGATGATGATGGCGAGGAAATGTGTTTTAATAAGGCAAATATCGCGGTTTATGTTATGGTCTGTAAAAGCGAAACTTATTCCGAAATATAATTTCAAAAAATGTTCAAACTTAGTTTCACCATAATCCTTTTCCGCCAAAAGAGTAAACGAAAAAAAAAAAGGAAACGATTATCTCTTCGAGTTGCGAGAGGACACACAACTTTATTACGGAATGCCTTCTGCCCTTTTTTGGTGTTGGATTGTGGTCACTTAGTTGTGGTTTGGGATTCATTTAGCTGACCACAAGTCAGCTACATTTTCCTGGTTTTTTTCGGGCAGAATAAATGTCCACCATTTGTTGTCGCAACCAAGCCGTAGCCTTACGCAGCAGCCTCCGGAAGTGGGTTCAACGGATGATTGGTCACAAAGTTATTGGCATTTTTTTTTCTTGGTACACTCTGAAACTTATCTCAAATTTTGTTATATTTGTTGCAAAAAAAAATAGAAATTCTTCATGGGTTAACAGAAGCATGGCCTAATTATTTGATAAATAACGGTAGGTAAATCAAGTTATTAAGAGTAATTGATACATATTTTTTGATTAATTATTTAAATTATTTTAATTCTTTTAATTCTTTAAATTCTTTAAATTTTTTAAATTCTTTTAATTCTTTAAATCCATTAAATTCTTTAAATTCATTAAATTCATTAAATTCATTAAATTCTTTAAATTCTTAGAATACTTTAAATCCTTTAAATTCTTTAAATTCTTTAAATTCTTTAAATTCTTTAAATTCTTTAAATTTTTTAAATTCTTTAAATTCTTTAAATTCTTTAAATTCTTTGAATTCTTTAAATTATTTAAATTATTTAAATTCTTTAAATCCTTTAAATTCTTTAAATTCTTTAAATTCTTTAAATTCTTTAAATTCTTTAAATTCTTTAAATTCTTTAAATTCTTTAAATTCTTTAAATTCTTTAAATTCTTTAAATTCTTTAAATTCTTTAAATTCTTTAAATTCTTTAAATTCTTTAAATTCTTTAAATTCTTTAAATTCTTTAAATTCTTTAAATTCTTTAAATTCTTTAAATTCTTTAAATTCTTTAAATTCTTTAAATTCTTTAAATTCTTTAAATTCTTTAAATTCTTTAAATTCTTTAAATTCTTTAAATTCTTTAAATTCTTTAAATTCTTTAAATTCTTTAAATTCTTTAAATTCTTTAAATTCTTTAAATTCTTTAAATTCTTTAAATTCTTTAAATTCTTTAAATTCTTTAAATTCTTTAAATTCTTTAAATTCTTTAAATTCTTTAAATTCTTTAAATTCTTTAAATTCTTTAAATTCTTTAAATTCTTTAAATTCTTTAAATTCTTTAAATTCTTTAAATTCTTTAAATTCTTTAAATTCTTTAAATTCTTTAAATTCTTTAAATTCTTTAAATTCTTTAAATTCTTTAAATTCTTTAAATTCTTTAAATTCTTTAAATTCTTTAAATTCTTTAAATTCTTTAAATTCTTTAAATTCTTTAAATTCTTTAAATTCTTTAAATTCTTTAAATTCTTTAAATTCTTTAAATTCTTTAAATTCTTTAAATTCTTTAAATTCTTTAAATTCTTTAAATTCTTTAAATTCTTTAAATTCTTTAAATTCTTTAAATTCTTTAAATTCTTTAAATTCTTTAAATTCTTTAAATTCTTTAAATTCTTTAAATTCTTTAAATTCTTTAAATTCTTTAAATTCTTTAAATTCTTTAAAATCTTTAATTTCTTTAAATTCTTTAAATGCTTTAATTGGTGTTAATTGAAAATGATTTTTCCAAATACGATCCCTTGGAAATGGAATTACTCCTACCTATAAAAAAGGTAGCACAATCGGGTTTTTCACATTAAAGGTATGAGTATCCATTAAGAGGTACACATTCCAGTCAGTATAAAAGCTTCGACATGTTAGCATCAAGGCATCATTTTGTACCAGAGCAGACAAGTATCCAACAGGCTGATCGAGAACTACCTGAATAAGTGCTAACGGAATTGTCGTGATATTAATCAGTGAATTAAGTGAAAGTTAATCGTAAATCTATTTTTTGGTAAGTTGGAAACATCCTACTGGGAAACGTAAAATTTCTAGCCAGACCTTTTTTCTTGTTACAGATACACAGGCGTTTCTTGAAGACCTACAGCGAAATGGGTAATGGTAGAAGACTTGAACCGCCCTGTAATATAATAATCAATTTTTGGTGCCTCCAATGTCTAGTACAAATATCACCGAAAGTAGCATGAGTGCAAAAGTCTACAGATTCCTCATTTGAAGTCGTCATCATATGACCAAAGGTCGCGCTTGAGTTATTCCTCTCTGGAGCCACCAAAAAATGTAGCTGGGAGAATTAGGGTGATACAAGTTTATTAATCGTTAGCGGTTAACCTTAACCTCTTCTAGAGTCTCGAATGTCTAGTACCCAACTCTAACCAGTCTGAACACAACACTGTTCACTCTTTGACAGTCACACGCAATTGCGTTACAAAATCCAAGGTTGCTAGCAAACTGCACCGTAAGACCAAAGTTAACAAAAATCAATGTTTTCATTGCGTGATATTGTACCACAACTTTTGAATCTTTAACACCGTAGAACTGTATTGATAATTATAGTTAAAGACGTTTTCTGTCTTTGAATATTTTTATTTTGAGCCGTGTTCGCTTAGCTTAAGAGGTAGTTACAGACTGAATTCTTACTTCTAAAACTTATGCTAGCTACACGGAGAAAAAAGAGTTTCCAAAACCGTGAACAAGCGTTCATGAAAATGGGAACCACGAACAAAGTGTTCAAATGCCATTGTACGTTTTTGGAAAACGTACCATGTAATTTGAACACTTTGTTCGTGGTTCCAATTTTCATGAACGCTTGTTCATGGTTTTGGGAACTCTTTTTTCTCCGTGTACTGATCACGTTCTGTTCTGTTCTCTGGTCTCAAAATATCGACTTAATTTATGGTTCGAAAAGTGTGAAAAAGTTATTATCTAAATATTTCGTTCTCCAAGGGGAATGCGTCTTCAAATGAAGTGTTCTGAGGAATGTTAATTGAACTGAAATCGGAAGATTTCTCAAAATACTGGAAAAATTGTGAGGATTTCTACAATATTCTCAAAGGTAGCATCAGAATGTTATCTGTTTAGCTACGTTTGTTTTTTATGGTTTCAAATTAAAATTATATTTAGTCTAGTTAAAAAAAAGTCTCTAATTTAACTTAAGTCTGTCAACTAGGTTTGAAAAATGTAAAATAACTGAAAATAATAAAAAAAAAACTAAAACGATATCAAGTATTTCATTTATTTGTAAAGCCTCAGCAACCAGCAGTTCAATCAACTAAGTCTACAATAAAAAAAAAATGAATTAAATTTTCTCAGTTTTAGGAATACATATTTTGTTTATCATTCGTGAAATATTTTTAAACTACAAAAAAGGCAATTTTAAGAATTCTCTCCGAAATCGACCGTTTTCGACCATCTTTTATTTTTATTTTTATTTATTTGGCTAAAACTTTGTGGGGGCCTTCCCCATGACTAAAGAAGCTATTTTGTGTCATTGTCTTCGGCTATTGTGTTCCAGATTATTTAATTAAGTTTTAATCAATTTCCCAAAATCCGTATGTATTAATTTTTGTCTTTTTCTGGTATGTTTTGGGGGACAAAAAACCGCAACTTTTGAGTCATAGAGCTATAGGCCCTCAAAACCAAAGCTAAAAATACTATTCGCCATCTACATTTGAGTAGGAGAACTTTGGTGGAAGGTTACGTTTACATTTTTGCGCGATAAGTGCAAAGGAGAGTGAAAACTATTTTAAGGTTTTTTAAAGCGAAATTGATCTTTTGGAATAGAATGAAGTTAACAAAAGGTAAGAAATAAAAAGTTCTATCGATTGACTTTTTGCTATGTTGCCTTTTACATTGAAAATTCTGAGATCCGGAATTAAAACGCTAGAATGAGGTAAGATTGCTAATTTTGAAAATCATTCCAATTAACATTTTCTAAGCAGACCTTTGCTTTTATGATAGCATTTTTTCGCATTCGCATTCGCATGGAGATGGTGATCTTAGCGGGTTGCAGACCCAGGTTGCTTGGAAATTGATTAAAGGGAATTAAAACCAATTCTACCAGAACATGACAGGCAGCACCATGAGAGCCATCCATTGCCGGCCGCTCCCATCTCCACCATTCACCGGGGAGGAATAAGGATTTGGAGCACGGGAAGTGTTGATGCTAAACTTACTTAGAAGACCTTTGCTTTTATGATAGAAGTGGCTCTAAAAAATATTTGCCCACTTGAATAATCTACATTCTCAAATCATAAGTTAGGTTCTGGTTGATTAAAACATTTCCTTATTTTGAATCAGATAATGAACAGGTTAAATCGGCCACCACAAAAATATTTTTGTTTATATCAATTAAGCTACTTATTTCTTACCTGAAATTGGTATAATTTGCTACTAATGTCGATTTTATGATGAAATAAAACCAATTTAAAATTTCAAACCAATTTACTCGCTGTAGGTCACCCAAAATTTCAGCGCCCTCTAGTGGGGGGTAATTTTGACGTTTGATCGCCTATTGAGGTTTTGCAGCGCGCCTGTGTTTCAAATGTAGGTGGCCAAAAATCGTAATCATTTCTTATTTCTCATGATTCCCAGCATCAATTTTAATGAAACTGGTTGCAAAAGACGAGAATTTTTTTTTTGCTTAAAAATAATTAACATGTAACATTGGGCGCGCAAAAATTTGTGACCTTTTTCTTTAAAAAAAACATGTTTTGAAACACGAAGAAATGAGTTTCCCCGTATATATCAATGAAATAAACAGTTATATAGTTGATAACAGATGTGTTAACGTATATTCAACAATTTTTATTGATTTTTGACAGACTTTCTTGCCAAATAGTCCAAATTAGTATCTTTTTCTAAATTTAAAGTTTTCTCATTGACAAATCAAACAAATATTGGAAAGTTGTACACCAAATTGTTGGAAATATTTTTTCTCATCCGAATCCGACATAAGTTTTATAAAAATGTTGATTATGAAGGAAAAAACTTTTTTTTTCAAAAATCGCTATTTGTTCATAGGTGGCACCATGTGTCTTTTAGCTTTGCTGCAAATTCTCTATAGCGTTACGATTTTTTGAAATAAATGTGTTTTTCGGAAAAGATAAAGAAATTTTAGTAAAAAAATATTTAACTTCAATTTGTAATGAAAAAAAACAGTTTTAACGATTAAAATTTGCAATTCAAAAGTATTATCGGATTTTTTGATAATGAAACATGAAAATTTATGTTTTTATATCTCATTTAAACGTTCCCATATTTTCTAATGCCAATATACCATCAACTAATGGTCCCATTTTCCATGTTGAAAAATGAAACATTTGTGAAATTTTATAAAAACAGAGATAGCAGTGATAATACTATTTCAATAACAAATCGGCAATTATCCTAAAAACTGTTATTGAATTTTCTCGAGGAATCGATTCATGAATAATAGTTTGGTAATAAGTTATGTTATCATAACAAAGTTTGTTATGAAATCTTCTTGTCCCGTCGAAGGATAAATACTAGAGGGAAATTCAACTTGTTTCAGCATGCTGCAGTTATCACAAGTCAAAAGAGTTTTCCCTTCTATAAAGAACAGAAAATTCAACTTTTACCCTCTACTGCCCAAATTTCTTTCCGTTTTTTTTTTATTTTTCCCGTGTTCAGGAGGTCATTTTTAGCAACTTTTGTTCTATGAAAAACTTTACTTCTCATGTTTTATGGTTTTCTTGTTTTTATGCTAGTATTTTTATTTGCATTTATCTTGTTTCATTTATGTTTGTTTTTGGTAGTATTTGGCCCATTACATTCTGCCTATCTGATTTTTTTATGTTTTTAAAGTCACTTTTTCAATTTTTTGCTGGTTTTTCACATTATCTGTTTTAAAATGGCACCATTATTATTCAATAATAATTGTAAAAAAATGCGTAGAACCATAGTCTTGGAGACTACAAAAATTACTTTATACTTATTTTTACTTAAAATAAGGAAACTGTTAGTAAAGAACACAGCCAAAGTTGACCCCAGAAAAAATGACAAATATTTTGGTATCATTTTTGTACGAACAGCTGCTTAAATTGTTTGGAGACTTGTATGGGTGAACCAATGACACAAAACGGCTTCTTTGGTCATAGGAAAGGACCCCACAAAGCACAAATGAAAAAAATATAAATGAAATCAATTTCCAAATTTGGTGGAGAATTGCTCATTTGGGTGTCAAAACAAAGTCCTTCAAAGGATAAACCACGCAGTACAACTTCATTTACCGAGGAAGCGTCGGACTTTGGGTGGGTCAATCAGAGGGTAGTGGTGGTGTAACAAATACACGCACATGGTTTCAGGTCACTACTTTTTTCTCCTTCCATCGCGGATATTAATGGTAATCGCTTTATCAGGGATTCGAGAGACCCCCTCGGAGGGACGGGATTGCGGGCAAGTTTCCGTTTGCGAGATAAATTGGCAACACGCGTTGGCTTTTCCGCAGTAAACGATGTCAACTTGCGCCACTAAAAGCTCTCACTCTTGGTTTGGTGGGGTTATGGGGGAGAATGTGTATTATGAGCCACCATTAATTGCAGTGCGTCGTACTTAAGGGGTGATTTCAATCGTGTGATAGCTAGTTTGGAGCGCCAGAGGAATCGGGTGACAACAGTTCCCAGAATTACTCTTCCATCCAATTAGCGCAAATCCAAGAATCAACTCATTTGAAGCATCGTGGATTATTTATGACCTTTCTCTGTGGAAAAGCGCGCTGTTCGCGGATAATTACTTCTTTGATTTACATATTCAAATTAGCCAGACCGGGAACTGGAATGCCAAATGGTGGAGAGTGGTTGAGAGCAAATTGATTGCGCACTTCTTACTGATATTACTTTGGAATACTCAAGATTTAAAGGGTTACATTATTTAAAGTAAGTAATTTCACTCTACACTTCACTATTAAACATTTCTACTTTTTTAGCATTAAAAATTTTCAAATTTTCAACATTTCAATTTACAAATTTTCATTTTTTCAACTTTTTAACATTTATAGTTTTCAACATTTCAACTTTCCATCTCTTAAATTTTTCCGCTTTTTCAACTTTTCAACTTTAAGAGTTAAGAGTTGAGAGTTGAGAATTGAGAGTTGAAAGTTGAGAGTTTAGCAAAAAAGCAAAAAGCAAAAAGCAAAAAGCAAAAAGCAAAAAGCAAAAAGCAAAAAGCAAAAAGCAAAAAGCAAAAAGCAAAAAGCAAAAAGCAAAAAGCAAAAAGCAAAAAGCAAAAAGCAAAAAGCAAAAAGCAAAAAGCAAAAAGCAAAAAGCAAAAAGCAAAAAGCAAAAAGCAAAAAGCAAAAAGCAAAAAGCAAAAAGCAAAAAGCAAAAAGCAAAAAGCAAAAAGCAAAAAGCAAAAAGCAAAAAGCAAAAAGCAAAAAGCAAAAAGCAAAAAGCAAAAAGCAAAAAGCAAAAAGCAAAAAGCAAAAAGCAAAAAGCAAAAAGCAAAAAGCAAAAAGCAAAAAGCAAAAAGCAAAAAGCAAAAAGCAAAAAGCAAAAAGCAAAAAGCAAAAAGCAAAAAGCAAAAAAGCAAAAAGCAAAAAGCAAAAAGCAAAAAGCAAAAAGCAAAAAGCAAAAAGCAAAAAGCAAAAAGCAAAAAGCAAAAAGCAAAAAGCAAAAAGCAAAAAGCAAAAAGCAAAAAGCAAAAAGCAAAAAGCAAAAAACAAAAAGCAAAAAGCAAAAAGCAAAAAGCAAAAAGCAAAAAGCAAAAAGCAAAAAGCAAAAAGCAAAAAGCAAAAAGCAAAAAGCAAAAAGCAAAAAGCAAAAAGCAAAAAGCAAAAAGCAAAAGCAAAAAATATTTTTATTAGTTTTTTTAAGTATAAAATTAATTGCAATGCAAACGAATCGAATTCAAAAAATGCTAACCAGATTCATTCGCAGACGATGACAGATTTGAAGATTTTCTTTCAACTTGAAAAATACGAAAAAAATGGTGCTCGAAAAAAGAAAACTTCCCATTCAACTCTGCCACTGCAATCAAATAATGCTTCAACAAAAACGGCGAACCATTTCCATTGCTTGCAACAGAGATTAATGGTTTTTCCATTTCTCGCTAAATTGTTCGAGGGCCTCCCGTTTTTTCTTGTTTTCCCAAACGCCCGAACAATAAGGGGTTTTGTTTCGCAACGCTCAAGAAAGCAGAATCAGACATGGGGCAGAAAAAAATCAAGAAAATTAAGAGGGATGTCCGTCGCCGCCGCCGCCGTGGCCTTTTCCCAAAGAACCCAACAACAATCCGCCATATAATCGCGAAAAGGTCCTTTTTCCCCGAGCCAGAAACCGGAGAGCCCAGTGGGCGAAATTAAATTATCGTTCATTAGATTGTTTCTTAATTGATAAATCCTTGGACCATAATTGGAGCATGGTTTCGCTCGGCAGGGAATCTGCGACTTCTTGTTCTTCTTCTTCCGGGCTTTTGCCCAGTCACCAGGGGTAATTAATCTTTCTTTCTGACGCAGCGCCACCAACGACAACCAACGGGCCAGGACCCGGTCCTGGGACCGTCATTCCCGAGTCATAATCGTTGATAACTATTATTATGATTGTGTCGAGCACCGGGTCATCAAACGGTGGGATATCGCTTTTCGGTGGTCTATAATTGCTTTTTCTGGGGGTGAAATTTGAAAATCTTCCGAGAGCGCTCGCGAAACCACAAATTAGCTCGTAATAATACGTATCGAACTGAGCTTTGATGGGATGTGGCGTGCTGCGAGGCCGTAAATCACTGAGGAATGGCTATAATTAATATTAAATTGAGATGATTTTTTGCAGAGTTCTACTTTTGAAGAGAGGAAAATCACTTGATTCCATCGATTTGCTTTTTGCTTTTTGCTTTTTGCTTTTTGCTTTTTGCTTTTTGCTTTTTGCTTTTTGCTTTTTGCTTTTTGCTTTTTGCTTTTTGCTTTTTAACAAATTGACTTTTTGCTTTTTAACAAATTGACAAAATTGACAAAATTGACAAAATTGACAAAATTGACAAAATTGACAAAATTGACAAAATTGACAAAATTGACAAAATTGACAAAATAAAAAATCAATTATCAGATTTTCTATAGTTTTATAATATAGAGGTCAAAAATTGACAAAAATGTTTCAATAACTGATTTTTCAACAAATCAGGTGATGGACAAAATTGATCACCAACCTAATCCTCACATTTACATGTCACATTCTTCCAACATCCAGCATCATGTCACACGTATGTTACATCTCAATTAAACGTAATAAACGACACCACCGCAAGTTGATGGCCCTTCAAGGATATTGGGTGACAGCATCTAGATTGTTTCCCATTAACCGCACAGCTCGTCTCTATCCTTTCCAGAAGTACCCTTCTCCGAGGCCAATCGCATACGCTCTCGGGCCAATAAATAGGGCACACTTCTGTGTGTATCCCAACTTTAATCATTAATCTAAATCAGCCATTTTTTCTCTCTCTCTCCCTCCGTCGCCGGAAGCTGTCGATTTATTCCGGAAACCGGCAACCCAACAACCAGCCACATTCAGCGACTGGTACCAATTTGTTTCCTGCACTTGGCTTATCGATCGTAAAATAGAACCCAAAGTCTCAACTTCGCCCCTCCTTTTTTCGTAGTGGCCAAATTGTAGCCAATTGGGTTGATTACTGGCGAAGCGAACCGAGGCGAAATCACTGAACTATCCGCCGCAACTGCAATCACCAATTATCCACTTTTTCCTGGTTTTGTCCTTTCTCCAACCTCTTTTTTCTTGAGCCTTTCCAACCAGGATGGGGGTGAAAGACGAAAAAAGAGGGAGAGGAAAAATCTCCCGAAAAGCTTAACATCTCCACTGCTGAATCACGGATGCTTATTTTTTAAGGGATGGAGTTGGAGTTTTTGGACCACAATTTTCCGTATTTTCATTAAATTATTTTTTAAATATTATTTCTAAATCACTCAACCTCACTCTACATTAGGTCCAAAACTGGTCCACTTACCCCACTGTTTTTGTTGTGTCTTATCGCTTGCACTGAAAAAAAAGAACAATCCCTCCACAGCATACCAAACTGATCGTTTTCGGACCCCACCCTCTCCCCCTGGGGAATTGGGGAGACCCTTTTGCGCTCCTAATTTGGTCGTTAGCCAACGTCAATTACAATGCTGCTGCTTCCCTTTAATATTTCAGAACTACCACCTCACCCCCTACTCATGTGTGACACATGTGACAACAAATCTTGGCGGGACAGGCACCGCCAAATGGACCAGAAACCACCCGAAGAATAACAACTCGGGAAAAAATCGGGTGTATCGACAACATAACTCCGAATCCGTTCCATTCCCTGGCGCCAATGTCCAAGTTCACGCTTGATTGGCTGTATTTTTTTCTCTCCAGTTTGACTTTTGCTAGAGTAGGGGAAGTGTACTTATTGTGAGCGGATGACACTTTCTCGTAACTTCGTAGCCGGCCCAATTTGAAAATAGGTGCCTTTCCCCTATTTCCTACAATGTCTTTTTTTTGCGGTTTGGCGTGCCTGTCGTTGGACTGTTTATCCTTTTCGGTTGTGATAGGATTGATGTTGGTGTTGTTGTTGTGCTGTGGTTTTGCTTCAGCTCTTCTACCACGGTGGTAATCGAAGCGAGGACAACCCGGATGAATTTGTTCGTTTTGGGTGACGTTTCGGGAAGATCAGAGCCTGTCGACTGCAAGTTGGGTTGTGTCGAGAGGAACACATCAATAAAATAACTATTTTACGGTGTCAATTGTTACCCTTATTTCGATCAATTAAAGTCACCTAAAATGTGATAAAATAACGATCAATAAAAATTTGATTATTTAATATACAATAACGTAAAATCAAAACTGGCAGCATGATTTTGCAAAGACTGGTGCCAGAGTTACGTTCTATTTAAAGTCAATTATTGACTTTCTGAGTCAATAAAACTTCTTTTTTAAGAGTGTATTTCATGAACTGAAATTAAGTAAAGTAAATTAGGCTGGTACAAATTTTATTTAAAGTTTTTGTCTCCCCCCCCCCCCCCCCTTCAAAGTTGGCCCGAAAAATCAAGGAATAATTTTTTTTTTTCAAAAAACATTAATATTTCAATAACATTTGAAGTGCAATCTGTTGAAATAAATTTAAAATGCATTCCCCTGCGTTTGGAAGCATTTTAAACATGTTTGGGTTGATTTAAAAATCTTTTGAATTTTTGAAAATTTTCAATAACAAAACAACTGTGTAAAATGCATTTTAAAAAACTTTTTCCATGCAAATGTTGAAACTATGGCTTGATATTTATATTTTTATATGTTTTTTTTACTTTTTAGTTTTTCGTCTAGTTTTAAAGTATTAATATGTACTCAAAATTGTTCATAAAATACCGAATATTATCGTCAAATCTCAAGTTTTCATAATTCAAACGAAGCGAACTTTTGAATATTTTTTGTCATTTTATTAAAGTTTTTTTGTAAAATACTAAAATTTTCACAAATTACCGTATTTTTTGGAAAATATTCAAATTTTCAAAACATGCAACATGTATTTTATACGAAGCAAAATTTCGTTTGCTTTTTTACTCAATTAGAGTTTTTTTTTGTAAAACACTCAAATTTTCACAAATTAGGGGGTAGGCAGGGCTGAATGGTTACGCTGTTTGCTTTGTAGGCGGAAGGTTCTGGGTTCGATTCCCATCTGCTCCTATCGAGAAATTAAAGAAAAAAAGAATTCTGAACACTTGAATATAAACGAAAAATTCATTAGTTCGCGGCGGGGTTCGATCCCCGTCCTTTGGGTCAGCAGACAAAAATGCTAACCACCAGACCATCGAGGCTTAGTTGACTAGAAGGATTAAGAATGCTATAAGAATCCAAGAAACTTGATTGGAATCTGTGAACCTAAGAACAGGAAAAGCAATATTGAATGCAAGTTGAAATCAAGGACACTTACTGGTTGCATAATTGTTAGGCGAATATTGAACTTTCAATACGACCAGAATTCACCACAAAAAGCTTGGTGAACCAAATTGGAAAGCTTCCAAAATGAATCCAAGAACATACGAAGAATTACTATAACTATAAATAGATTTGACGAGCCGCATCACTTACCACGGTGAATCCTGGCTTCACACCCATCTTACTAACACCCTCAAACCTCACGTGATACTTTGTCGAAGACGCAGCCGATTTAGCGGTCTTCATCACTCAAGTATCGGACTAAAATTCCTATCCACTTCCCCCGTGTCTTACCACTGGTCGTGGCCGGCGCTGTGATTGGCTAGCATGATAGGGACATTTGAAAGTTGCGAAGTGGTGATGATTGGTTCCTACTCTTCATCTGTGGTCCACGGAGCAATTCTTGGAGGTCCTGGTCAATAACAGAGTAGCAACTACGGGTAGACACCAATGCTATGCTAAAAGCACAAAATTTCCCTTCGTTTGATACCCATATTGTATATTTTTTTAATTTGGATATTTTGGTATTTTGTGAAAATTTTAGTATTTTCCAAATAAACTCCAATAAAGTGAAAAAAGCATACAAAATTTCGATTAATTTAATATCAATATTGAATATTTTGAAAAATTGAGTATTTCTGATGAAATGCGGTAATTTGTGAAAATTTTAATTAAAAAAAACCATATCAAATCCCCATACCCATATTACATATTATGAAAATTTGAGTTTTTTCGAAATTGGTAAAAAATAGGAATTTTATAAAAACTCTAATAAAGTGGAAAAGCATGCAAAATTTCGCTTCGTTTGATACCCATATTGCAAATTATGAAAATTGTAGATTTTTCGAAAAAATACGGTATTCTGTGAACAATTTTGAGTACATATTTTACTTCGAATCTCTCTGGATTTTGAAAAAATATATTCTTTGTGATATCATTGAAAATATAAAATGATATGGTTGAATTAATCAATTTTAGAATGATTTTAAAAATTAGTTATCGTCCATTATTGGCGATAAGATTATCGCCGATAGAATTATCGAAACAACGATAACATCGGGACAATAACGATAAATTATCGTTATTGTCCCGACGTTAACGGTAGAACTTTCGTTATCGTTATCGAGCCTCGATAAATTAATCGTTAACAACCTTGAAATTTACACATATTTTATGACACAACAACCTTCAAAACAGATATTGAGTCGAATGCAACTGTGTATTTTTACATCAGAATCTGAAGATCATTACATTGGTGAAGTGAAAATATAACCATTTTTCATATTATTTGATTTTAAACGCATTGATTTAAGTAAAGTAACTATAAAATACTCAAGATTAAAAAGTAAAATAGTGTGTTTTTGGAATGTGGAAAAATTTAAAGGTTGAATACTACCTCTTTGTCGATGTAATTAAACTAAAATTTATGAGGAATTAGTAAAATTACACTTAAAAATATGCAAATTTACACGATTTTAAAAGAGTAGTACTCAACGATTCCGACAATTGCCTGTTCCTTGCATTTTTTTATTTTGATGAAACTTTATCCATACATCTCCTTTGTTAAAATGGCTACGTAAATATATAAAAATCTGTATAGCGACTGGCTGCCAGATCGAACATTTTAAATATTTATTCGTTTTTTAATTGGTCCAGTCATTAATCGCTGCTACATGAACAATAAAGACAAATATTTATATTTATTAAAACATAAGTTTTTAATTTGTAAAAAACCAAAGGGGGTCGAAATATCGCAATTTCTCGCTCCGTTTTAACATCAAGCAGTAATCGATGTGGCAGATGAAAAGTTCGACTTAAAATGTGTTTTCCATAGTCACTGCTTGTAGAAAATTCAACTTCCAATCCGAATCTGTAATAATATTTAAGTTTAAAACAGGTTTTGATATCGTACGAGACGAATTACGAAATTCTTTGTGATGTTGCAATGCCGGAATATATCATCTTGAGATGGGATTTTGAATTAAGACTATGTCCTTTTAAATTAAAAGTCTTGATAATAAAAAACATAAAATATTTTTTTCGAAAAGATCAGAAAATTTTACAAATGCTCCATATTTTAACATTGAAAATCGAACAATTAGTTGCTGAGATGTCGACATTAGAGAATGGTGGGTTATTGGGGTGAGACTTAGAAAACATCAATTTTCCTGTTTTAAACCTTTGCATGGCAATATCTCAGCAAGGGTCGTATCAACAAAGTTCAAAAAGACAAAATATAGAAAATCAGATTTCCAAAATATTTTTTTCAAAAGTGGGGAGGGGAGTTATCAAATTATAGAACGGAAAATCAAAGCAATCTTCTTGAAGGGACTGCAAATTTTATTGAAAGCTGGAGCAATATTGATATCGAGAAGATCGACAGCCAGAGAGTCCACTGTATTTTCAAAAAAGTTACCTAAAAATGGCTAACACGGAACACTTTATCAAAATTTCAATAAAGTACTTTTTGATTGCAAATTCGATTTTGGAGAACCAATATTTCGATTTTTTGAAAAAATCTGTATTGATTCAAAAACTCATAACTCGGTCAAAGATTTTGTGCCTATTCTGGAAGTTTCTGAAAAGTTGGCATTTGATGTCCCCTGAAACATGTCAGAAAAAAATGAAAAATAAAAATAGTTTTTTTTTGCAAATCAAGCTTCAGAGACAAAAAGTTAAATACAAAATCACCAAAAGTTTATCTACCGTTTACCGTTTACTGTGAAGGTGAAGGCTGTACAAAATGGCGTTCTTATCTCAACTTGGCCCAAAATCGACATACGACAAGTTAGCACGACAGCGACGAGATGGTAATCATAGATGTCCTCTACAAGCTTCAGGTCGAATTGAGTTGATATATGGATGGAATACAGTTTGATTTGAGGTTTTAGATTGTGTTATTTTTTTTTAATAAAATGCCAATAACAACCTTTAGATTCAACCAATTTGAATGCTTCACCGTTCATTTTGTTGCATCTTTTAGCCCTTTCAGATGCTTTTTGAATTTTGAAATCTAATTAAATTTTGTCTTAGTTACAGACACTTTAAGAATCATGATATAATTACATCGAGTACCTCAACTTTAGACAGCTGCCAGTATAACATGATTTGTACTAGAAACGAGATTTTTTCAGATAAGTTATGTTAATTATCACTTTGACCCAATGTCACCCTTACTGACGGTATCCCACATAAATTGAGGTAAAATTGCATGGAAAAAGAGGATTTGTAGATTTGTATATGTTTACAATTTCGAAACAAAAAGGAAATTTTCAACCTTCCAATATATTACTGTTTTACTGTCCGTAACAAAATCGAATCTGCACTGTTTCATATGTAACTCTCCCAAGCACTTCTAGATCCCCGGCGCGTGCCCTGGACAAATGGAATAGCAAATAAGATGCATTTAGGAGAAGGAGATGCGCATTACATCAAGCATTTCACTCGTTTCTCGTGAGTGTGTTCCACTATCATGCATGCATCGTTGCACTTTCCAAAGTGCACACACTGACGAATCACTAGTATACTGAGCTAGAAACTTGGAAAGCTTCTTGTCGAGAACTTTGCAGAAACTGATTTGGCATAAAGTAGCAACTCATTACCGAAACGAAGCTGAAGGAAAACTTTACAGGCTTTGAGTAACATGTTCTAAGGCTTTTACGAACTATAATTTCTACTCGTACTTCAAACTTGATTTTTTTTGCTGTCCCCATCGGAGGTCAACAAAGAAAGCACCTTCACAGAATGTTCATAAATCTCGTCGGACCTTGTTCGGTGCTACTCGACAATGTCCGACCGAGGCATAATTCAAGATTTAGCCACGACAGGATGAAGATTAACTACCGGGGGAGAGAGCACTGTTTAACGCGTTGACAATGTCCCAGGTTTAGGGAGAGCCGGTATTTTAGCAGTTTTTTTTTTGCTGCTACACAGAAAAAAAAATCATGGTAATATTACATCTGGGAAGGGGTACATCTTTTATGTCAGAAAAAAGGTGTAATTTTACCTCTGGAAATGTGTAATTTTACCACTTTTCTGTTGTAATGTCACTTTTTCAGTCTAAATTGAGGTAAAATTACATCATAAAAGAGGTAATATTCAACCTTCCAAAATTAAAGCTTCCAAATTTACATTATTTTTTTCTGTGTAAATGAACTGCGTGGTATAGAAAAATTGACATTTTTTATATATTTTTTTCTGAAAAAAAAAACATTATGTTAATTGAATGACCGTTTAAAGGTTTTAATAGACAAATTCCATGCTCTTCAATAACCCTCAAAAAGTCGATTTACATAACTTCTTGAATCAGCAAAGGACACTAACGGCATTTCACTTGACCAGTCAACAAAGAGAAAATTCCATCAAACAACATTCCGAAACATGATCCCAACTAGAGCGTCCAATTTCCCGGGGATACAAAAATCCCGGGAAACGGGAAATTTTCAACAAATTTCCCGGGAAATCCCGGGAATTCCCGGGAAATTTGAAATTTAACGAAAATTATTCTAATCCTGTTTCTGATTAATCTTCTGCAACGAAATTGTATAGAACAACAACTTTAATGTTCAAAATGAGTGTGAGGA
The DNA here is from genome assembly GCF_016801865.2 of Culex pipiens pallens. Lineage (NCBI taxonomy): Eukaryota > Metazoa > Arthropoda > Insecta > Diptera > Culicidae > Culex > Culex pipiens. The sequence continues at coordinate 35,521,834 of NC_068937.1, read as the reverse complement.
TCAATTAATGGCTTGACTGCTTGTAAAAAATCATGCAACTTTGAGAAAATATATAAACTTTCTAATTTTGAAATCATTCAAATTGTCCCGAATGAAAAAAAAATTATTAGTTTTTTTGTTGAGAAGGATTTTTTTAAATCAATGTGTTTGGACAGTGAAAATCTTTGCTCCACAACCATAAAATTGCTTTTAAATTTGTCTCAGTGACCATAAAGTTAAAATAAAAAAAAACCAAAAAAATCAACATGTGAGTAAATAAATAATCATTGAATTTAACTTAAAAATCTAATTTCTAGCACTTTTTAACCTGAAACACTATTTTTCAACTTGAAAATTTGATACGAAGTTGTTTTTAAATTGTTTTAAAAGTGGTTGAAGTTTAACGATATTTTTTTCAGATATAACCCTCTTGCGCCCTTGGTAGCTCACGTGTTTCATAAATTTATAACTTCAATCTGTAATTTCTCGAATACTTAGAAACAAATTCTTCTTACACAAACCTTTTTTAAAAATTTAATTATATCAGTTCAGTTTCCATCCAACATGTTCAAGGTAAAAAAAAGTCAAACAAATCTCAATGTTGATCTTGGCCGGAAGATGTAAATATCTTATTTTCAAATGATATAACAAAAAAAAACATTAAAAAAGGTTGTCAAAAATAAAATAGTTTCTATTCATTCCATAACAGCGTAAGTTTTCTTGTCCAACATATAAGCAAACAATATTCCTAGTGGTGAATGCATCAGAAATAAATATTATCTGAATTAAATCTTGACATGAAATTTACAGACAAGCTGATTTGTTAAAATGAACAGTAGATGGAACTAAAAAAAATCAAATCTCCAATTATTATTTTTTGTATAATTTCAAAACATTGGTGCCAAAAAGGTAGGAAAATGTATACTTCTGCTTGTATTTCGGGAATTCCCGGGAAATTTACAAATTTCCCGGGAAACGGGAAATATTTTTTTTCGGGAAATCCCGGGAATTCCCGGGATTTTTTTTCCCGGGACGGGAAATTGGACGCTCTAATCCCAACGCAATATGGACACTAGGCCCTCAGCACAAAATACAGTCCAGACTCGATTATCCAAAATTACGATAATCCGTCGGGCTGCACAGTAAAAAAATTGTGTTAATTTGGAAGGTAGAATATTACCTCTTTTATGGTGTAATTTTACCTCAATCTAGACTGAAAAGTGTTATTACACCAGAAAAGTGGTAAAATTACACGTTTTCAGATGCAAAATTACACATTTTTTTCTGACATAAAATATGAACCCTTTCGCAGATGTAATATTACCATGATTTTTTTTACTGTGTAGGTCCAAAATAGGTACATCTATATAAGTAGTCCACAGTTGCTCCAAATGGCCATAGCTTAATGCTACACAGTAAAAAAAACATGGTAATATTACATCTGGGAAGGGGTACATCTTTTATGTCAGAAAAAAATGTGTAATTTTACCTCTGAGAATGTGTAATTTTACCACAATTCTGGTGTAATGTAACTTTTTCAGTCTAAATTGAGGTAAAATTACAAGAGGTAAATTAAACCTTTCCAATTTACACATTTTTTTACTGTGTACGTCCTTTAGAAAATTTCACAGACAGACAAGCTAAAAGATTGTAGTATTGACATCATTTTTTTTTTAATCCAGCTATCCAAAATAAGGTAACAATCTAGCATTCGACTATTTCTCAAAAGTTTATTGTCAATCTTCCCCGGTTAACGAGTCTGCACTGTAGTCCAAAACTTCAAAGCGTCAACGAGTGTCCTTTTTCGCGTTACAATGTTTGTCTTATCCCGCGTGGACCTTTTGTTGGAAGTAGAAAAAAAAGGTGTCCTTTGTTGAGCTGCCTTGCGAAAAGCTGCAGTCACTCTTTATTGCTACAGGATACAGCTCAGCGGGTGCTGTTGATTTTAACATGGAAGTAAAAACAAGTTTTTCAATTATTTTGTCTGTACTTTTATTGAGGGAAGAAAAACACGTGCGTGGTAGTTGTACAAACTGCGGGGGAAAGAACGTCATCTTTACATGAAAATGATAAATTATAAGACAACATCTCGTTAGGAAGGAAAATTAATTACGTTATTTTCACTTAAGCTCGCTCGATTTCCACACCCAGCTCATTGCCTGTGGCCAGGGTTGAAAGATGAGCGGGTCCACATTGTAGTGCACCTAGTGCACCACCCTTTATCGAGTTTTAACCTTTTCAAGTACTTTTTAGATTACACTCATTTAAGCGGCCAGGCCCACTGCGTTGTATTAACCGCAGAGAGGATTCTGTGAACGGAACACATTTCACAGAATCTTCCGGGAAGGAAGAATGCGTGGACATACCGTAACAAATGCTATGGATCTAAAAATAATCTCAAAGTGCACATACCTATCACTCAACCCTGGTCGTGCCAAACGTTCTTGCAGGCTGCAGGCAGTGTGTGCAATGCATTCAAGTATATGTGCAACATTTGGTTGAGAAGTCTCTCTCATGGTGAAGTGCGCGCTACGCTGGATGTGTGTGGCACCGCTAATAAAGATTTATTACGCGGATCCCGCGGATTGTTGTTTGCACCCCAAGAATGACAGCCATGCCAACATGGGAAGCAGTAAGAGCTGCGTGCAAAATGTACACGTACACATTTTTTGGAGCCCTGGCTTAGCTGCAAGAATTGGTTGGTGGAATGTACGCTGGATGATGGTGAGCTTTGCACCAGTATGTAGAAGAGGGAAAAGCACCTGTTTTCATCACTCTCCCAATGTTTTTGTTAAAAATTTGCTGAAGTTGAGCGTCAAAGTGTTGATATGCCAATTCCAGATAAAAATTAAGATGAATTCCGTGACTACACAAGGCTAAAAAGCTCTTTCTAAGCAAGGACTTAGCAGAGTGCTTTTGGAGGGACTCTTTTATTCATTGCACGTTCATTCTCAAAACTGAAGTTGGTTGATATCGTCAATGAGTCTCGAAATTCGCTTCCTTATGTACGAGTGCTACCAGTTTGCTCTTAGATCATCACGGTCGAAAAATCTTCTCCGCATATGCATTTCTGCACTCCTCACCCCAAGTAACCACAAGCACTAAATTGAAGTATTTATTCAGTACTAAATCAGCACTCGAATGTTTTGAAGTAGTAAATAAGCTTTGCGAATGCCTCAAAGTACCAAGACTTTGCAGCATTACAACTGGCATTAAATCACCATTTACGACCTTGAAAATGTGCTTCAAAGCATTTGATGTTTATCAACAAAGTAACCCATCCATACGGGAAACATTTCAACCAGGCACGCTCTTATTGACCTTTATTCTTCTCCCGTTATACCGTTCCAATAAGCGTGCGGGCTAAGGCGCATTTCCCCCAGTGTGCAACAGTTTTATTTTTGCGTGAACTGGGTTCAATTCCCGCTGACTGAAGTATTTATTTTTGTTTATTTTTTTTTTTTTTTGTGGAAAACTGCAGCCTGTAATTAAGCCAAATTTTTCAAAACATATGCCCATAGCACAAAGGACATTATCAAAAGTTCTCTGGTAAATTGAATGACTTTTCTCACAAGCAAAAAGCTGCTTTCCGGAAGTCTGATACACTTTGTGAAATTTTGCCAACCGTGGACGAAGCACTCCTCGGAAAAACAGTTAACGTTAGCCGTTAGCCATTACTTGTCCCTATTAACCCCAAGCCTTCCGTAATTGATTGTACTGTAGTTGACTGGATGGCCGCAATTTGCTGAGTGACTCGTCAATAATTTTCGTCCAACAAAATGACAACGGGTTTTTCTCATGAACCAGAAACTCGAAACAGCAGAAAGAAAGTCTTAATTAATGTTCGATGCATCAACCACATCGGTTAAAACTTTCAAAACAAACAATCATTTCAGAATACATCAGTTGGCTGGCGCGCATCCTGGAGATCGACGAGAAAAATTCAAGAATAACATCAAAGTGTCACACTCACACATGAAACGCAACAGGAGAAAAAAAAACAAAGGAGGCCCACCACCAAGTGTGTGGAGCAGCTAGCTGTCCTTTTTTTTCCCCCAGCCTTGAAATCGATAAAGCAGTTTTTTTTGTTCGAGCTTTCGGTGAGGCATTAAATCGGCATCACTGTGCGCCACTTGAAATATTTCTCAAGGGAAAAGTGCTGATTTAATGTTTTGAAGCATTATTTGCTGGTATTAAATGCCAATATAATGCTGATTTAATGCCGCTATTTAGTGCCTCGCGGTTACTTGGGACTGGCGAAAAAGATTTGTGCGCACACGCCTGTCTGTCAAAAACTTTCAAAAAGAGGGGGAAGAGTGAGAGTGCTCCACCCGCCCATTAAAACCTCTTTGTTGGTTCATCCTCGCCTCGTTCACATGTCAAGTGAGCGTAAGCAAACACCACCAAACTCGAGGAATGATGGAAGACTAATTAAATTAAAACAATTACTCATCGTCGTCGTCGTCCTTGTCGTTTGTCAGTGTTTGCTTCTGTGCAGGAAAAGGGTTCTTTGTCAACATTTGGTCGCCCCTAGGAAAATATCTTGAAGTAATCTGAAAAAATACAAAAATACAAAAATACAAAAATACAAAAATACAAAAATACAAAAATACAAAAATACAAAAATACAAAAATACAAAAATACAAAAATACAAAAATACAAAAATACAAAAATACAAAAATACAAAAATACAAAAATACAAAAATACAAAAATACAAAAATACAAAAATACAAAAATACAAAAATACAAAAATACAAAAATACAAAAATACAAAAATACAAAAATACAAAAATACAAAAATACAAAAATACAAAAATACAAAAATACAAAAATACAAAAATACAAAAATACAAAAATACAAAAATACAAAAATACAAAAATACAAAAATACAAAAATACAAAAATACAAAAATACAAAAATACAAAAATACAAAAATACAAAAATACAAAAATACAAAAATACAAAAATACAAAAATACAAAAATACAAAAATACAAAAATACAAAAATACAAAAATACAAAAATACAAAAATACAAAAATACAAAAATACAAAAATACAAAAATACAAAAATACAAATGAAGAGTTTTTTGAAAAGGTCCTAAAAAATAAAAAAAAATCAATCTCAGCGTTTTGGGTGTTTTTGAAACCATCTTGAGTCAGGGGTACCGTAAAACGGGGTGACTTTGATAGGTTTGCGATTTTTCCGCACAATGAATAGTACAATTAAAATACGTACGTAATTGTTTAGAATCATACTGACCGTGGTAGAGAAGTGTTCAAAGTACCTCAAAAAGAACTTTTCATAAAATTTTGAAGAGTTTAAAAAGTTAGTTAGCTATATTTAGGAAAATGTTGATGAAAGTCATTATTTTAAACTTCTCAAAGTGTCATGATTTTCTCAATGAACATGATTTTAAATCGGAAAACGGAATACATTTTCGGATTCTTTGGACAATTTTCCACTAGGAGAAGGTAAAATAAGTTTGTAAATAATAAATAATATGTGATTTTAAATACAATTAAAAAAAATCTCCAAATTTACAGGCAATTTCAGTTGAACAAATTTCATGAAAAATGTGAAAACTTGTGATTCGTGCTTCGAATTCAGTATAAAATGCAATATAAATCAGTCATTTTATGAACTAAATCAGTTTTAACAAATTTTAGAAAAAATTCCGACTTTTTAACTATTTTACCTGAAATTTATATGTCTTTTGTTAAAAAGCTTATAAATATTGATTTATTTTTCTTAAAGCCTATCCCGGATAAAAAATTACCATTTGATTACCATATTGGATCATACAATGACACTTTGAGAAATGGTAACTATTTGTGAAATCGTTTTTTTCAATTTCCCAAAATTAAAATTTAACTATATTAAATATTTGTGAACTGTTTGATTTAAGGTTACTTTTTGCCAAATAGTACTTAAACCATTTATTTACCATACAACAAACAGTTTTTAGACGAAAATAGTACTGAGTTTTTTAAGGTTACCATTGCTAACCACCCTTATGCCAGATGGTTAAACCATTTGTGAGATAGTAAAAATTCATGCCAACCATATAAATATCGTGGCGCAGGGGTAGCGGCTTCGGCTGCCGATCCCGATGATGCTATGAGACGCGGGTTCGATTCCCGCCTTATCCACTGAGCTTCTATCGGATGGTGAAGTAAAACGTCGGTCCCGGTTTCTCCTGTCTCGTCAGAGGCGCTGGAGCAGAAATCCCACGTTAGAGGAAGGCCATGCCCCGGGGGGCGTAGTGCGAATAGTTTCGTTTTTCATATAAATACCATTTTTTAAATAGTAGTCAAACATTTTTGGAAATGGTAGTAACAATATAGTTTAAAGTTCAATTACCATATGAAAAAAAGTTTTTATATGGTACTTTTTTATGCGGGATGTTAAACTAAGAATTTTTAACGTAACTTTTTTTCTAAACACTATTGAAAACACTTTTTTTACGAAATAGTGCAAGGACTTTGTGTGGCCTATCCCAGTACATGTTTTAAAAATAATAATCTTGAGAAAACCCTTACCTATTGGAAAATTTTCCAAAAACAATTTGAAATCCTATTAAAGTCACCCCGGTTTACGGTATTCAAATCACAAAAAAAGCAAAAAGCAGAAATTTTTTTTTTTTTTTGAAAAAAATCTCTAGAATCATACAAAAATGAGCAATTCTCCACTAAAGCCGTAAATGGAATTTACTAATAATTTTTTATTTGGCTCAAAGTTTGTAGGAGCCTTCCCTATGACTAAAGAAGCTATTTTGTGTCATTGGTTCACCCATAAAATTCTCGTACGTAAATATTCGAAAATCTGTTACTTTTCTAGGAATTTTTCAATCATTTGGCGCCTTTGGCAAAGTTGGATTTTTTTTTTAATTTTTATATCTTTTAGGAGACAAAACCCGCATCTTTCATGCCATTCAGAAGTCTACACCAAATTTTTACTGACGAGCTATGATTTTTTACAATAGTGATTTAAGTAAAAAAAAATCTAGTATGTAGAACTTTTTGACCTCAATTTTTATGTAAGATCAAATTTGCAATCGAAAAGTACTTTACAATTTTTCTGATTAAGCGCACTGTTTTCAAAATATAGCCTTTCAAAGTTCAATTTTGCCGATAAATTCCGGTTTTTCTGGATTTTCTGAACTTTACGACCAAAATATTTTCAGGAATGGACAATCATGGAAACTATTTAAAAAAAATCGAAAAACCAGAATTTTTCGGACAAAGTTAACTTTGAATGGCTATATTTTGGAAACGGTGCACTTAATCAAAAAAAAAAGTAGAAAATTTTAATTGTTTACAAAAATCACTATTTAAAAAAATAACTCGTCGTCAAAATTTTGGTCTAAACTTCTGAATGGCTTGAAAGATGCGGGTTTTGTCCCCTAAAACATATAAAAAAATTAAAAAAATTAAAGACTACGGATTTTTGGGAATGGAATTTTTGTGAAAAAAAAAGTAAGTTAAAACATCACATTTTTTCCGTGTACCTATTTTTTCTTTATAGTCCTCATCAATACCGTCAACTTTGCCGAAGACATGAAATCATCTTTGAAAAGTGGCAGATTTTCGTATATTTACGTACCATTTTTGTATGAACAGCTGCCAAAATTGTATGCAGATTTGTATGGGTGAACCAATAACACAAAATGGCTTCTTTGGTTATAGGGAAGGATGGTGATAGGGAAGGAGACAAATTAAAAAATACAAACAAATAATATGGTCGAAATCGGCCGATTTCGTATAGAATTGCTCAAACACAAAATGAAAAATATGAATCTTGCTAAGTTCAAGATACTGTAATAAAATTAGATTGATTTGTGGTTTGTTTACGAATTTAATAAAAACCTGAATAAATTATTTGTAAATTCAAAATTGCCCAGAAAATCAATCTCCTATCATCTCCAGCTTCAAACTGGCAGATTATACTCAAGCTTTGTGCAGCTTCAATGCCAGACATTACATTTCCCACATATAAGCTCTAATTTGCATACTAATAGCCCATTACCGGGTAAGCATTAATATCTGAACCCGCACGTCCACAGTGGTCATGTCATCTATTTTGCGTTCAAATCCCCTAAACGTTGCTCAACGACAAACTGTGGCCAACATCGGGGACGCCTCAGTGTTACACGAAGACAACCATCGTGACGAGCATCTTGAGACGACGACGGGAATCGATGGTTTGCAATCGGCTAAATACTGCTCGGCTACTTGCGCAATTATTTGCTAATTAAATCATGTTCCCTGCCCGGGCACGCACATTGCGGAGATGCATTCCGCTTGATTCCACGGAGTTGAATACCTTTTGGTTGGGCTGGAAATGGACGGAACCGCTTTGCGGTTTGTGTCCTGGGAATGCTAATCGAAGCTGACGGTGGGTGTCTTGGCTAAGTTTGTAACTAAAATCCTCGTCCAGTTTCAGTTTTATTGATTGACCCAGATGGTCTTCCGGACGTGATGGCCGCAGTAAGATTGGTGTGACTGACCGAAGAAGACAACGACGACGTCGACGACGGCGCGGTGTAAATGGTATCAATTACGATGCGTAATGTTGGAAATTAATTTCCACTTGATTCGAGATGCAAATGCATGCAGCGTGGAGATCGATGTAAATGGACTCGCAGCAGATGCTGCTGCTAATCGTCTCTGATATTTGAAGCTGTTGCAGTGTGATTGCATTAAATTAAATGCAGAGAGAAACATATTTGTCTAATTATTAAAGTTGCCGAAGGTTGATGGATTTTTAAGCTTTGGTTTGAGCTGATTAGACTTCGTTTATCAAATTAAAATTTCAAAATTTACCTAAAAATTTTCTTTGTCATTCTGGTCATGTCTATAACATAACCACCTACACCTTTTTGATTCGATATTTATAATAAAGTTTGTATGTTTTTCAATGAGTTTTAAAACTTTCAGAACATTCATAAAAAACATTCAAACTTCATTATAAATTATGAATCAAAAAGGTGTAGGTGGTTATGTTATAGACATGACCAGAATGACAAAGAAAATTTTTAGGTAAATTTTGAAATACTTTTGCTCTGTATTCGATTGTGAGTCGATTTGTATAAACTACGGCTTGTCTAGGAGGTTTTATTGAGCTGTACATTTGTCGACTGATTTTATATCCTTCTTCAGCGAGGAAAACCAAACTATTTGACAAGCTCGCAAAATTGTGTTTACCCAAACAGCAAAGACATCAACCCAGCGTGCGCAACTCCCAAAACTTGTCACATCAAAGACATGAACCGTAACGCTTTCCGCACGATGCGTTCTCAAATTAATTCCATCGGTTCCCCGGCCATAAAACAATCCCAAACTACACCGAAACCAGCAGTTGAAACGTCCGAAACTTTCGCCGGAATTAATTTCGGACATGCATCCCGCAACCATTAATTAGAGCAGCAGTATCCTTTCGCCGCTGCTTAACAGACAGTTTGGTAATGTAGAACAAAACTAAACTTTGCGCTGACCACACTGCCGAGGTCAGGTAATACATATCCACTCTGTGGTGGGAAGAGAATTCCTTCGAGTTTTGGATTAATTCAATTTTCGCACCCGTAGAGTTCGTGCTTACTTTGTGCGGGACTGACCCCGGACTCGACCACCACACTCTGAAAGTTGATTATCACCCGGGTACTTCTGGATGCGGTGCGGTGGGTTGTTGTCCAGGTGAGCTTCGTCCGATGCTCTCTTAAACTCACGCATGGGAGTACAATTCAATTAAGTGTAATTTGAAATTGTTTGCCAACCTCAACCCCGCAGTCCTCGCTTCGTTCGGACAGTAACGACGATGCACACGGAATGTGGAATCGAAAAGTTCCCGGAGAACAAAACCCGGCCCCCGCTCGGCTGATGAATGGTCCGGGGAGGCTATTAATTATAGCTTTTCGCCCTTTCGTTCGTGTTTGTGTTTGGAGGATGGAGGATTCCAACGATCAACGCGAGCAGCGTTTTCGTGGGTAGTTTAATTGGACGTGAAGTGATGGGATATGCGGGGGTTACTCTGGCTGCGCACGATAAGTCGTTGCAATTCATCTGCAGATAAGTGAAATTGCATGCAGATAAATATCTGCTGCCGAAAATGTGGGCAGAGGGTAAAGTCGAGCAGCACTTTGCCATTCAGAGACAAACTAGTCGCTTTGTAAAGTTTTAAGAGGGTTCATTAAAAACTAACTTGAATTAAAAGGATAAGAAACTATCAGAAATCGAAAAGTATAAAAGTTTTTCACCAGAACACATTTGAGACATTTACACTACTTTCTAACAGTAGGGACCTCTACTGTACTGTCCAACAGTAGAGACACATACCCGAGTGTTCAATTGTAAGAACCTCTACAGTATCTGTTGGCACCGGTGGATTGTACGCAAGCGCTGTCCAACTTGCATTCAAGTTTTTGGTCATGCAGAATTCAGAAAGGAAAATAATGACATTTCGTTCTGAAACCAAAACAAACATTATTCATATCCATTAGTCAGCTAAATCTAATCCCAGTTAGTTGCGCGAACGAGGCTCAGGATTGAAAACTATAAATTGTAAGTTTATACTAAACTTTTGTGTGAATTATAATTAATAAAAACTATTTGCAGTTTGAGCTGCATACATGCTGCTTCAAAAACGTAGTTTGGTCTAATTAGCGTCCGAACAGTATCGGTATTGCTTAAGGTAACTTCAGTGGACAACGATGTATACACTAAAGCTTGTTGGAATGTTTTGGGTTATCCAGAAATTCTGGAAGTCGTTGCCTGGGCGTCTTCTCAAATTAGGCCATGACTAAAGGGCGTTTCTGGATGACCTAGAACAATCCAATATGGCGCAGGGTATCCATCATGGTCCACTGAAGTTACCTGAAGCTGTACCGATGGTTAATTCACCCATATAAACCGCCGTTGATCTTGTAGATATCCAAGTCATGACCTTTTTTCTTTACCAGCCGTTGGACGATTAACACAACAAAAATGTGGAATGGTGGACGAGGCCGCGGCGGAAATTACCAGGGACTGCCGAAGTACGCCGGCAACGGTCCCGAAAATTGGGGTGACGAAAATTGGGGTGCCGAAAATTGGACCGGCAACTCCTACGAGTCTTGGGACACCGGACGAGGCCGCGACGAGACCGAAAATTGGGGCGGCAACGGCCGCTGGAACGAAGATTGGCACGATGGCCGTGGTTGGAGTGGAGAGGTAGGTTGTGCTAATGGGTCCGGTGGCAGAGGCTGGAACGACGGTCGGTGGAACGGCGGCCGGTGGAATTGGAGCCATCGGGGTCGTGGTCGTGGGTTTCGTGGCGGTTTCCGTGGCGGTCGGGGTTCTTACTCCTACAACGCTGACCGCCCGGAAAAAGAAGGGAAAACGATGGCCACGCAAACGAAGGCTTGTTTGTTCGGAGAAAAAGCCACTCAGACCGATTTAACGTTCGGCGAGGCCGAAAACGAGGACGGAAACGATTGGGTGACCGTCCTCCGCCGGAACCAGAACCGCATCGACGCCGCGAACAACACCCCCAACAACAACGCTGGCAAAAACGGCAACAACAAAGACTTCCGGGAATTCTTGGATGACCCATAACAATCCAACGTACCCCAAAGTATCCATCGTCGTTCAATGAAGCTACCGATGGTTAATACACCTTCAAATACCGATGGGTAATACACCTATATAGACCCCCGTTGATCAGATCATAACTCCGGGGAGTTCCTGGAGGATCCATAACAAGGGCATCCATCGTGGTTCACTGAAGCTACCTGAAGCTATATGTAAATAAAGTACAGTGTACCTTTCTTTGCCCGATGTTTTATTAGCGCCGATTAGATCACTTTGGTGATAAGATCGCGAGAAGAGAAGAAGTGATAAGAGAGAAGAGTGACCGCACGGGAAAGTCCGACGGGTTTGATTTGTTTATATTTGGCAATAAAACTAAGTCTACAGCCAACACTCAACTGGCTCAGTTCGTTGAACCCTCCGCGTATTTGTAACGCCCGATCGTCGCGAATAAAGTTATTTAGTGCGCACAACAAGTTATGTTATTTCTTCGGCCTTATTTTGAAGAAAGGTCGTTGACCCGCGTGTGCTCTGGACGAGCTGTGAAATCCCTTCCCCCCAAAAATGCAGTCCACTCTTGGCTGCTCTTGGCTCATTTTTTTTTTGGGTTGTTTACCACTTTGCCGACTCAGCCGATTGAGAGGGGAAGTTGAATTATTTGCCTGGACTCGCGGTGTTGAAGATGTGATGCTGGATGTTGTTGTTGTTCGATGAATCGTGAGTCCGTGTCCTCACGGCTATAAGAGAAGAGGCTATACCAGAAGAGGAGGAACTCTTGGTCGTGTTAACGGGTTGGCCACAGAGCATGCGAAGACTTCTGGAAGGGCTACAACGTGTGGCGCGACGATCTTGGAGGAAGTGCTGGAAAGAAGGAACTGAAAAGATGAACAAAAATTAGCACACACAAAATAAAGATTTGGTTAGGAAAATTTCTCACCTCTTTCTGCATCCACTCGGTCCGGCTGTACTCCTGAACGCAGCTTCCGGGGACAAGGAAATCCGCGGCGCAGCTGACCGTCTGGAAGGGGAGGAACTCTTGATCGTGTTTGGCTGACAATGCTAAGATTTCCGGCCGCGGACTGGAACGTGCGGCGCGACGATCTTCTAGGAAGAACTATCGTGATTACCGGCAATCCGGGTAAAACTGCTCAATCTGTAAAAAAAAAACATACAAAAGTCAGTAAATAACAATTTTTATTTAAAATTTCTCACTTTTTTCTGCGTTAATGGGATGGGGTTTTAGATTTTCGACAATGGCGGTGTGCATGTTGCTCAAAAAAGTAGACTAATGAAAGTCAATATGGCGACAGTTTAACAGCTCGAAAATAGCTTAACGTTCTGAGAGAATAACGTGTCGAAGCATCGGAAATGTTTACGAATATTGTCGATTCTGACGAATCAGGATCGAATGTGAGGAAAATGTTTTTGAACTCGACAACAAGCTATGGTTTCGATTTCATAGCATAATGCTTTCAAATTTAGGGGGCAGGATTTCTATCCGGGTGTACTATTCAATATTATGGACTTCTACCCTTCTGTCCAATAGTATGAACCTCTACCTTACTGTCCAATATTATTATACCCCGTTCGCACGGGCGAGTTATAGCCGGTTTTAACGAAATGGTTATAAGTTATAACCAAGTTAAAACCAAACCGTTCGCACGAGCGTAGGAGGTTTTAACGGTTTTAACTATTTTGACAGATCACAGCAGGCTGTGATTATTTTTAATTTGCTCGGATGTCATCGTTGGTGTTCTGGCCTTATCCCTTCCGTGTACCTGCTACGCGCTAGTTTGCGGTCCCGGAACATACGCTTGTGGCACTCCCGGAAGTACGCGCAACGGGGATACATGAAGCAGAAAGAATGTGAGTTCCAGAATGCAAATTAAACGGCGCGAAATTTTGTTCAACGGGTTGTCTCTTTTCAGTGATTTAGATGATCTTTGCTGCGGGCAAGAATTAGATGAGGATTTGGAAGAGGTCTCGCTTCTGGAGATGAAAATTTAAACGAATTTACCTCGACAAGCACTATATCCAGATGCATATTCCGACTGAACATGGCCATGATGGGACTCGAAAAAAACAACCGATAAAATTTATACCGATCGCATGAAAAAGTCTCATAAAGTCTAGGAGTCGTTTGAGGGGGAGTGGGGAGATGTATGCGATAGTCTACACTTGATTAAAAACAAAATGGGGGAAAGGGGGGCGTACGAACGATCCGACTGTTAACGCTGAAAGCATCTCCGAAAACCGGGATTATCTAGAACGCACTGAACTGGGTAATTTCCACGAGTTTAATTTTTTAGTAGTTCCGTCATGGACTTTACTGCAGGTTTCCGGTCTGCTGGAGCCAGATCTCAAGTCCTCCGCTGGACATCCCTGAGAGCATCTACATTGAAGAAGGCAACGAAGACAACAACGAACACGTGTTCGTGCTTAAATTAGAATTGCTTTTATAACATGTTAAGATTACCGGAAACCGCTATATTTGCTCCGTTCGGGGTGTCCATTGAAGTACTGCGTCGAACGCAAATAAAGCTAAGAACAAGATTATCCGTTCGACGCAGTGGTGAACGCAGAACTTTGCGGCTAGCATTCCCTGTAGATTGTTCGCCTGACAGATCATGGGAAAATCAAACTGGCGCAAAGTGCTGCGTCGAACGGATAATCTTGTTCTCACCTTGAGACTCACTGCGTTGAAGATTTTGAAGCGCAGCCTCGAGGACAATGAGATCACCGGCAGTATCACCGTGATCAATATTCGCTAGGAAGGCAACAATTTCGAGTCACTCTAGGAACATTGCGAAATAGTGTCATCTCTTAGACCTCCCCACTCCCTTCCCTTCAACAGCCCCTTATCATTCTTTATTATAGAATTTTAAAAGAACAAATCGAATAGAAGGCGGCTGCCACTCCATGCAAATTCAATCCTTGGTCAATCAATCCGATCCTTGCCTCAATACACTTTCATGGCCGGGTACGCGTGCTGTGTCACTCATGGTCGTTCACCAGCTCAGAGTCGCATACGAAATAGCAGCACCAGCGGGTCACGCACGTATGCGAGCCATGGACAAACGCCTGGCCCGATTTTAACAGGCAAAGATCCGCCTTGAAAACATCAGGAACAGTTGACCGATTAGCACGGTTTGCCATAAGAGCCTCCTCAATCAGGGTGATATTATCAGGGGCGTCGTTTTGAACATGATCGAAAATTCCGATGCCAAGCAAGATCGCACAGCTAACGCCAGGGTCCACAGAGTGTCCTCAGGACGCCAAACTATCCCCTCCGAGCCACGGGACGCGGTTGTCGACGACCAGCCTCGCTGATCCACTGAGACGTCCCCACCGTCAAGTGGTATTATCCGTAGAGGTCTTCGTGTTCGACTTTAACCCACTGGACCACTATCGACGTTCGTCAGCATCCAACCCGTCCGACTCGCGACACGTAGCCGGTACCTATAGCTCGTACCCGTCAACGCACGTGAGCCATTGGACCCTGCAGTTACCAACCAGCATCACTGGCGAGCAGTCCGACGTTGATCGGCAGGTGAGTCGTCCGTAGGAGACGCGTCAAATCTCCTAGCTAGTTGAATTGCAAGCTCGAGTGCCACGTGTCCCAGCGAAGTACCACCAGCGTAGGAATTCTGCACACGCGCAGCGTTTGTGCCAAGCGGCCTGAGAGCCTGCTCAGAAGCAACAGTAGCAGATCAGCGCACGTTGTCTGCGTCGGCGTCCATCCTCCGAGCAACAGGAGTAGCACTGCGAGTCACCAGCAACAGCAGCAGAGCATCAAGTACGTAGCGTACCTCGCTTAAGCACGTGGGCCAGAGGACCCAGTCATTCCTGCCAGGATGCGCCAAATCCTCAAGTTAATGGACCGCGCGAGACGCGCCAGGAAACGCCAACCTCATGATTCAGGTGCTGGCTTTTGTTGAGAATCATAGACGGTCACCACATTTTGTCAATCAGCGACATACACAATGCGATCTCCAGACTCCAGAATGGTTTTGGGCTGAACCCGCGAGCAATATCGATAAATTCCAGGGTGAAATCTGCAAGTGCGTATCGAATCAAGAAAATGCTTCCAAATTGATTATCTCAGCCAAAAAAACAAAAAATTCAAACCAAATTCTTTTGAACCCGAGTTCAATTCCATGTTCTTTGTTACGGCGCTCCTTCCGCTCCATGGAATTGGGACGTTCCGATACGCTGGTCTATTTTTTAGAAAACAAACAGAAAAATAAGTTGTTCTATTTCTGTCAAAGTCAAAACTTTTGCAACTTTTTCCAAAGCCTACTTTGAGTTTCAAGCACTCGAATTCACTTTTCGAGCAGTTTTAACTTGGTTATAACTCTTATAACCGGTTTTAATCTGACAGATCGTTGTATGGGCAAAACCCGAGTTATAGCCGGTTTTAAGAGTTATAACCACTTTTGGTCTTATAACCGGTTATAACTCGCCCGTGCGAACGGGGTATTAGGGACTTTAACACTACACGGAGAAAAAAGAGTTCACAAAATCGTGAACAAGCGTTCATGAAAATGGGAACCTCGAACAAAGTGTTCAAATCCCATGGTACGATTTTGAAAAACGTACCATGAAATTTGAACACTTTGTTCGTGGTTCTCATTTTCATGAACGCTTGTTCACGATTTTGGGAACTCTTTTTTCTCCTTGTACTGTCCAACATGAGTGACCTCTACAGTACTGTCTAACAGTAAAAAGATTTACCCGATTGTCGAATATTGAGGACCGCTACCTCTACTCTGCTGTCCAACAATATGGAAATTTACCCTATAGTCCGAATTTCCCCAATTGATCTGACTATTCCGGCGTTCTGTTTCCGCCGTGAACCAACAGGCAATTTTCTTTTGTGCCAAGTCCATCCAGAGTTTTCAAGAACTCCTTCCAGGTCAGCATACTTGAATTTGTGGTATGGGACCGCTTTGAACTTCCGAATAAAATATGCACTTCCCGAATACCGACGTGAAGTCTAGCTCGTATCAAACCAATCATTGATTTGTTGGAACCTCTCGACAAAGGTACTTCGATTTTTGACATTCATTTCGAATTGCGCTCTTACAGAATTACGTGCATATTAGCGTGGCAGTTTTAGAGGCAAGTTCTGTACACTCCGCCACATCGTGAAGCTGCCTGTTACTGCCCTGGCAGAAGAACGTGATACAACGGACCTTTTCCTTTCGGCATCAGCTTTGTCTCTAACACCTGAGATGTTATAAAAAGTTTGTTTTGGTTCCAGATTCTTCGCAGTATTTCAAAGTTCTCTCACCAGTTTTCGCAGTAATCACCACAATTGATCGATTTTCTTGGGCAAAATCAGCACAGAACTACTTCGAAAAGTTCTACTGACTGCGTAACAGTGTCGGCTTATGTTGATGTCAAATACGTACAAATTACTTCCATATGAAACTATATAGATTTGAAGTTGGGAGTTAGAAAGCTGTATCGTAAAATTCTGGACGGCAGATGGCACGTTCCATGTGGCTACACTGTTTAGTGTCAACTTATATGTAGAAACATTTTAGAAAAACATACCAATCGTAACAAAATGATAAGTTCTGTAACAAGGTGTCGACAACAAACAGATGGTGAAAAAAAAGCAAGCCTCTCGCTATAACACCAGTTCTGTTGCGAAGGGTGATGAATACTGATGGCTAAAATGAAAAGGGTAGAGGTTTAAACCAGTATTATGCATACTCCTCCCTAGGTTTTAGGTACCTACTAAAAGTTGTACGAAAACTTACAATATATAGCTGTAGCAGATCAGGCGACCCAGCAGGAGGAGTAGCAGCTGGAAGGTTTAAGATTCTGATGATGGCCGAAAGGAGAAAAGCAGGGCGAACCGTAAGAGAAAACGTTTAAAAATTGTGTTATTATTCGCCGAAAAATATCAATTCAAACAAAGAAAGTAAAAATACTCGGCGATCAAAAATAGAAAAATTAAAATTGAACGAACTTTTCATTCAGAAGAAGAACTAACTCTGAAGACTGATCATCCGAATTATGTATCAAACTGGCAGTAAGTTGGTTACAGTTATCCTATTGTTGATATAAGACCATATACTTAGAACAGTGAAGTCCGTAAAAGAAGTGACGAAGCTTCGACACCTAACCGCACGCACGCAAATCTCAAAAAAACAACAAAAAATCTAAAAGATATAGTTGTCGTCAGCAGTTTGAGGGTGCTTTGCTAGAAAACAAAACACTTCTGAGGTTATCCAAAAACTACGACCATCCAACTCAATTACCATAAAGGCTCAACGCATGAACGAAAGCTTGCTTTGAAGGAAAACTGCACGAATTTGTTGAAATTTCCTACCTTTTTGTATTTTTATTTTTAATATTGTCGGAGTCGGAGTCACCAAATTCTGCGAAGCAAGAATCGCTAAATCTCCAGAAGCCAGTTTTTGGATTCTGATTTGGAGTCGCTGAAGTCGAGTCTATTTGAAGAGCTGGAATCGGGCTTGGAGTCGCAGAATATCGAGAATCGGAGTCTACTAATTTTACCAGCTAATTTTCAAAAATCATAAATTTGTTCAACTTTTCCTTATATCAAACTATTGATGCGTCCAAAAATCCACAACACCATTCGGTGGGGGGTTGTCCCCCGGTGGTCGTGTTGACACGAGTGTGCCACACCTGCTGCTGATGGTGATGGGCTCAGCTGTTGTTGGTGCGTTTATGTTGGGGGAGGCTCATGTTCCCGTATGGCATGGTTGGGAAATTCTGTTGTTTTCTGGCGAGGTGACGTGACGAAAACATGAAAAATGATACTCCCAGTTGTGGGAGGCACGTTCGCTCTAGTGGACAAAACACGTACCACAGTGGTGATGCATATTTTTCAGACGAGGTTTTTGAGGAGAGAGTGGATTTGGTTGGAAATTAGATTTGTCTTTTAACCATAACCTAATTAAACAAGATTTAAGATTTATAAGAATTTGAATTCATCATTCTTCTGCTCAACAAGATCCCTTCTTTAATAAATCTTATTTCTTTTATTACTCACTCAGCCTTGTTAGCACACAATTCAGCTCATCCATTTGTATGTATGATTATGTATCCTATGGAGCTGTACCCTCCCACAATGTCTCTTTTCCTCTTTGTTCCACGGGAACACAAGCTTCTGTGGATATCCTGCTGTTTATTTTATTACAACTCTCGCATCATCATCATCATCGTCATAGCCGTCGACGTTGTCGTCTTCGATGTCGTTGTCCTCATTCAATTGTTGGCTGAGAATGAATTCTAGGAAAACATTGAAATGATTGTTCGTCTTTAACATTGTCGTTCTCGGCATGCAAATTTTGCTAAATTTCAAGAATTTTTAATTTTGCTAAAATTATTCGTATGTCTAATTTGATTTCATATTTTACCTTAAATCGACTTGGATCGAACCTCGCACCTCGAAAATCAGCAAACATCTCGCCTACTCAAGACACCACCGAGCCGTCCCTCTTCCACACCCTTCTCCTCCCACGAAACCGGAGCTCATCATGTTGGTCGTTAATTTTGTATGCGTACTCTCCCATTCAAATATAATAATCATCCTAATACCGCAAACGGCACGCCTGAGCGACAAGGAAGTGACGCCAGCAGTCAGCAGTCAAAGAACGCGGCTCTCATTGACAGTTATCTGGGAAAAAAATAATTTGCTCCTCTTTTAATTATTTGTAATTTTGAGACCAATACTATGTTTTTACACAGTCCAAATTATTATTACTTAATTAGTTTTTTTTTCTTTTAACTTTACTCTATTCTCTAATATCTTCATTTTTTTCTAAATATGGCCTCTTAATTCTCAATCCATGATATTCAACTTGAAATCTACAATAATCATGTTCTCAATTCAAAATTTTCAACATTTGTTCGATTATCATATTTGCTTTTTCATTTACCTGTATTTTATTTCCTTTTTTAATTTTTATTTTTTTTTTTGATGCTATATTCCTTTAAAACCATTCTCAGTTCTTTTTAACTATTCTTTGTCCTCATTCTCAACTCTCAATTGTTAATTTTGTATTCTCTTTCTTAATTTTTTTTTTATTTTCTGTTCCCAATTATCTAGCCGTTACTCTCTATTCTCTATGCTAGAGAATCTCTTTTCTCTATTCTCAATTATCTATTCTCTATTTTCTATACTCTATTCTCTATTCTCTATTCTCTATTCTCTATTCTCTATTCTCTATTCTCTATTCTCTATTCTCTATTCTCTATCCTCTATTCTCTATTCTCTATTCTCTATTCTCTATTCTCTATTCTCTATTCTCTATTCTCTATTCTCTATTCTCTATTCTCTATTCTCTATTCTCTATTCTCTATTCTCTATTCTCTATTCTCTATTCTCTATTCTCTATTCTCTATTCTCTATTCTCTATTCTCTATTCTCTATTCTCTATTCTCTATTCTCTATTTTCTATTCTCTATTCTCTATTCTCTATTCTCTATTCTCTATTCTCTATTCTCTATTCTTTATTCTTTATTCTCTATTCTCTATTCTCTATTCTCTATATTCTTCTATTTTCTATTCTCTATCCTCTATTCTCTATTCTCTATTCTCTATTCTCTATTCTCTATTCTCTTTTCTCTAATATCTAATATCTAATATCTAATATCTAATATCTATTCTCTATTCTGTATTCTGTATTCTCTATTCTCTATTCTCTTTTTTTCTATTCTCTATTCTCTATTCTCTATTCTCTATTCTCTATTCTCTATTCTCTATTCTCTTTTCTCTATTCTCTATTCTCTATTCTCTATTCTCTATTCTCTATTCTCTATTCTCTATTCTCTATTCTTTATTCTCTATTCTCTATTCTCTATATTCTTCTATTTTCTATTCTCTATTCTCTATTCTCTATTCTCTATTCTCTATTCTTTATTCTCTATTCTCTATTCTCTATTCTCTATATTCTTCTATTTTCTATTCTCTATTCTCTATTCTCTATTCTCTATTCTCTATTCTCTATTCTCTATTCTCTATTCTCTATTCTCTATTCTCTATTCTCTATTCTCTATTCTCTAATATCTAATATCTATTCTCTATTCTGTATTCTGTATTCTCTATTCTCTATTCTCTTTTTTCTATTCTCTATTCTATATTCTCTATTCTCTATTCTCTATTCTTTAATCTCTATTTTCTATTCTCTATTCTCTATTCTCTATTCTCTTTTCTCTATTCTCTATTCTCTATTCTCTATTCTCTATTCTCTATTCTCTTTTCTCTATTCTCTATTCTCTATTCTCTATTCTCTATTCTCTATTCTCTATTCTCTATTCTCTATTCTCTATTCTCTATTCTCTATTCTCTATTCTCTATTCGCTATTCTCTATTCTCTATTCTCTATTCTCTATTCTCTATTATCTGTTCTCTTTTCTCTATTTTCCATATTCTGTTCTGTATTGTGTTTTTTCTACTGTAAATTCAAAATTTTCTAATCTTATTTTGTAATCAAAAGTTTTTTTTCTCGATTTTTTATGCATAAATATCTGTTCTCCATCTTCAAATTGCAATTATAAGTTTACATTTTCACTTTTCATTTCAAGGCTCATTCTCATTTTCAGTTTTCATAATTTTTTTCAATTTTCTCATGAATTTTCTTTTCTCAGAACAAATCTCTATTCCCTATGCTTTTTAAACATTCCATTATTTCCCATTATCCTCTAGTAACTGATCTCTTTTCTCAACTCTTTTTTCTTGATTTTAAATTTTCCAATTCCAATGTTTATTTTCATAATTGATTTAAAAAGAGTTTATTTATGAACACGCAGAAAAATAAGGCATATTTGAATCAACAAAACGTTTTGTTGATTTGAAAATCATGATTTTTGTTGAATCAACGCTAAAAGTCAAACCAGCTTTTTCAAAACAACAAAAGACTTTTGAGGAATTGAGAAAATCCTGGATTGTTCAACGCAATTTTTTTGTTGATTATACTCAACAAAAATTTGGTTGATTCAAACCTCGTACAGGCTGATTCTACAAAACATTTTTCTGCGTGAAGTTTGAGTATGACATTGAAATAAAATATATTTAAAAAAAGAATTATCAGGAAAAAGGGAAGATAGCAAAAAGAAAAAAAAGAATCAGCTAGCAAACGAGAACAAAAGCCGAAAAAATTAAAAATGTAGAAAATGTAAAAATTTAAAAATGTAAGTGTAAATTTTTATTAATGTAAAAATTTAAAAATGTAAAAATGTAAAAATGTAAAAATGTAAAAATGTAAAAATGTAAAAATGTAAAAATGTAAAAATGTAAAAATGTAAAAATGTAAAAATGTTAAAATGTAAAAATGTAAAAATGTAAAAATGTAAAAATGTAAAAATGTAAAAATGTAAAAATGTAAAAATGTAAAAATGTAAAAATGTAAAAATGTAAAAATGTAAAAATGTAAAAATGTAAAAATGTAAAAATGTAAAAATGTAAAAATGTAAAAATGTAAAAATGTAAAAATGTAAAAATGTAAAAATGTAAAAATGTAAAAATGTAAAAATGTAAAAATGTAAAAATGTAAAAATGTCAAAATGTAAAAATGTAAAAATGTAAAAATGTAAAAATGTAAAAATGTAAAAATGTAAAAATGTAAAAATGTAAAAATGTAAAAATGTAAAAATATAAAAATGTAAAAATGTAAAAATGTAAAATGTAAAAATGTAAAAATGTGAAAATGTAAAAATGTAAAAATGTAAAACTGTAAAAATGTAAAAATGTAAAAATGTAAAAATGTAAAAATGTAAAAATGTTAAAAATGTAAAAATGTAAAAATGTAAAAATGTAAAAATGTAAAAATGTAAAAATGTAAAAATGTAAAAATGTAAAAATGTAAAAATGTAAAAATGTAAAAATGTAAAAATGTAAAAATGTAAAAATGTAAAAATGTAAAAATGTAAAAATGTAAAAATGTAAAAATGTAAAAATGTAAAAATGTAAAAATGTAAAAATGTAAAAATGTAAAAATGTAAAAATGTAAAAATGTAAAAATGTAAAAATGTAAAAATGTAAAAATGTAAATGTAAAAATGTAAAAATGAAAAAATGTAATTAAATTATCAGAGAAAACGGAAGATAGCAAACGATAAACAAAAGTCAAAAGCCGAACAAAAATTATTAAAAAGATCTAAGGTTAAGACACTGTTAATTTCTGTACTCATTCGGCTTGAAGAATTAGCATGATAAATTAATTAAAAAGATGTTTCGCCCTGATTAAAACGTAAATAATTTGATAGTAACTTTACAGAGAATTCCTCCAATGACAACTCTAACAGAGAATGACAACCCAACAGGCAACGTCTTGCAGCATTGATGTCTTTGTCCTGGAATGGCAGCCTCAGTGTGATGTTCGGTTTCCTTTTGAGAGGGGTTGGGGAGATCGGTTGTGGGTGGCAAATGTGGCGACGCACATTTCCTGGCGGAAATCTTGCTGCTCTGAGGCCCAAATATTGATGGAATTAATTCCAGGAATATGAAGAGGTGGGGGAAGCCACTTTCGAGATATGTTCAAATGAGAAGTGGGTTGGTTCTGAAACAAGGTTTTGTGACAATTTGAGTTTCTGAATAGATGCTAACCCCCAAGTCTGAATGGATATCATTACTAAAGCCATTTCATCCAATTAAGGCAGTTATCTGCTAGGCGACGCAAAAATTCCACCCGGGTCGGAATTCTCGGTGACGGCATCCAACGAGGACGAGGACGGGACCACGTGGCCACCATAAGCGGATAAATTATCGACAGCCAAGAGATGTACACACGTTCCGTGCCGTGTCGTGCCGTTCGGGGTTAATATATTACGTGTCGAGGTATTTCCCATCACTTCTCTGTGGGAAAATAAAAGTTTTCTCTTTTGTCTTTCTTGTTCGAGCATCCTCGAAGAAACCTTCAGATGGGTTAGCTTTTTTCCACCAACTAGTTTTTTTATTTTTTGGAATTCTGTTTTTTTAATTTTATTTGTCATAAATACTCGACTTTTTTTGTTCCAATAATTTTTTGCTTCAATTTCTAACCCTTCTCGATCCACATTACAAATTCACAAGCTTATAGCTACAGTGCACGATTCTCTGACAAAACACAAGTAAAAACAAGCAACCCGCTTGTTTTCGCAGCAAGGGAGGGACATTCCGTTCCGTTATCATGCACGAGAGCACGAAACTGCTCTCCGATGTATCGTCGTTACGCTAATGGCCCTTAAATTGACAGAAATACTTTCAGCAGCAGCAAAAGAGCATATCTTCACCATCAGAAAGAATCTACTCAGTGCATCGAGGTTTACTTGAAAATAGGCGAAATTGACAATTTTTACCTGATCAGAAATTGGAGATTAACTTAAATTTGCAACAAATGTCGCATTTGCCCCTTGTAAGATTTTATCTCAAAAGTTACGAGCAAATTTCCACTATCCCCTAAAATGCCAAGCTTTTTTTATATTCTTCCCAATTTCCCTTTCGGAAACAGTAACATCGATACTTTGAACCAGAAGCAAACATTTTTGTGTTTCGGTTTATTTTTTGCTTCTTTTGAGCAGCGATCCATTTCCAGCCATTCCAAACTCCACACACACACACACACACACACACACACACACACACACACACACACACGTCTTGTGGAGAGACATTCGTTTGCTAATGCTTCTAGCAATAAAATTTTATTACGAAATATTCAAAATCCTTTCGAGCGTGTCGTTATAATGTTTTCCTTGTTGTTTTGTGATGCGTTGCTCTTTTGCTTTCTCTCCTTCAGGATGCTTGAACGCCATTATCCTTGAAGTAATCCGTTTTTTTTCAGTTAGCGAGACAAGAAGTTTTTTTTCTTGAAATGAAAATCAAAAAAGAAACAAAAACGAAAAGCAAGATACAAGACAACAAGACAACAAGACAACACGACACCAAGACAACAAGACAACAAGACAACAAGACAACAAGACAATAAGACAACAAGACAATAAGACAACAAGACAACAAGACAACAAGACAACAAGACAACAAGACAACAAGACAACAAGACAACAAGACAACAAGACAACAAGATAACAAGACAACAAGACAACAAGACAACAAGACAACAAGACAACAAGACAACAAGACAACAAGACAACAAGACAACAAGACAACAAGACAACAAGACAACAAGACAACAAGACAACGTTTCTACCGCACAAACCATAAACTGGATCAATTATTCACGCCACAACTGCAGTCAAATGGTCGATATCAAGGATGTTAATCGATAAAATTATCGTCGATAATATTATCGTCTGACGATAACGATGATGGTAATCGTTATCGTCAGGACGATAACGATAATCTATCGTTATCGTTATTTCGAAAATTCTATCGGCGATAATCTTATCGCCGATAATGAAAGATTGCTCATTTTTAAAAAAATTCTAAATTCGATTAATTCAACCATATCATATTTAATTTTTTATGCTTTTACTGAGAATATATTTTTTGAAAATTTAGTAAGTTTCAAAGTAAAATATGTACTCAAAATTGTTCAAAAAATACCGTATTTTTTCGAAGAAAACCAAATCTCATAATTTGCAATTATTTGGTATCACACGAAGCGAAATTTTGTATGTTTCTGTCTTTTTATTAAAGAATACCCAAGCAGCATTTATTGTCGCCAAGCCTTATTTGCAACTAATTCAAAACAATCCAATATTGCTCAGGCAACATGTACGCAACACTCCTGGTGACAAAAAAAGCGCACGACAACAACGCGATTGGCAACAATAGCCAGATAGTTGTGAACGTGTTGCGGCAATGTTTCCTATGCGATGCTAATATTTGTAGGAGAAATTGATGGTGTTGCAACAATGTAACAAATATGTTGCAAATATGTTACCATTATGGTGAAATTTTTGGTTGCTTGAAATCAAACGTGTACCCGACATGATTTCAAGCGCAACAAACTTCTAATTAATTTCTCAATAAATATGTTTCCGCTTTGGTTTCGCTACAAAATAAAAATGGATAAGTCTGGAAAAATAAACCAGTCGCATTTTTCGTCGACAACAAACAAAATTGTTTTTCTTAAAGGTATAGAAGGTGTATTTCTTTGGCCATTTCAAGTTTACCGAGTAAAATTGCATTCTACTCGTGATTTTTTCATGCGCTCTCAATCTATTGAAAATTTGCTATCTTTTTTGGAGCAATTTTTGTATCAAAATTTTAAAAGCTGGCTAATATTTCTGAAAATTTTCTGGGCTTTAATACTAGCTACGCAGAATGTCAATTTTGTATCAAAAAATTATACAAATTGGATTAAAATAGCTGAAAATTGATTGTAAAAATATTTTTTCCAATCGACCATCATGGCGCTGTGTACGCACAGGGGTGTATTCAGGAATCTTTAATAAAATAAGCTGTTTGAAAATTGTTGTTTGAATAATTTTAATAATTTGTTTTGCATTGGTAATCAAGACAAAATTCAAATTTGCATCCCATTTAATTAATTTTGCTCTTAACAAAAATCAGAAATTTCAAGTCTACTAAACATTTTCATGTTTGTACCCATGCAAATACCCCAACAAGTAATTATAATAGATTGTTGTGAACGAGAGTTAAGTTAAGTTTAGTTAATAAAGCTTCGGTGTTTATTGATTAAATATTCTTTACATAGCTACGAGGTTTACTGCCACACCAAAACCATTTGCACTGCAACTCACATGTCGTGGCGGTCTCTAAGGCATGATTTCTACTCAAAAATTTACTGTATATTAACTGGATATTGTTGCCAGGAACTTATATATACAACCATTCCACGTCAAACAGGAAGTCTTCAAATCAAAAAGCTCCGATTTGGCTCACATTTGGAGTGAGGGTTCTTTGGCCCAAATAATTAGACCTGTATTTTTTTGTTTGGCAATTAGGGTGCTCCTATCCGAAATAGGGTGGTCCAAAACATTGCGTTTTCCGTCGATTTTCGCAATAACCACATTTACCTATACTTTTTTGGAAACCAAAATTTTCGTTATTGAAATACGCAACTTTTGGTACCCAAACATGTAAAGGTCACCGCTTAAATTATCAGTTATCACAGTTTTAGTGAAAAGTGTTGATTTTTACTCGTTTTCGTCATTTTCCCATTTTTGCGCGGCGTATGTTCAAAAAATCATATCTCCGAATCGTGTTAATAGATGTTCGCAATTTTTAGATATGTTATGTAAAATATTACAAGGAATTAGGGAAAAATATTTTCAGACATGCGCTTTTTGGTCCCGAGACCTTGGAATCGGCAAATAAAATTTTCATAGGACCTTTTCAAATATTCAGCTAGCTCAACATCTTTATCCTTAAAAGCACAACTAATAACCTTTTTATTCAGCCGTTCCGGAGGTCTAATTATTTGGGCCACTCCAAATTTGAGCCAATCGGAGCACTTTTGATTTGAAGACTTCCTGTTTGGTACAAATATTTTCAAAAGTTTGTGTCACCCCTCCCTTCAAAATCGGCCCGAAAAATCGAGGGGTAAAAAGATTTTTTTTTTTCAAAAAAAACTTAAAAATTTCAATGGAAATTTAAGTGCAATCAGCTGAAATATATTGAAAATGCTTTCTTCTGCGTTTAGAATAATTTTTAGGATGTTTGATTCTATTCAAAAGTCATCTGAATTTTTGTTAATTTTCGATGCACAG
Organism: Culex pipiens pallens; assembly: GCF_016801865.2. NCBI lineage: Eukaryota > Metazoa > Arthropoda > Insecta > Diptera > Culicidae > Culex > Culex pipiens. Next base: position 35,494,633 of record NC_068937.1, on the reverse strand, counting down.
TACCGCAAAAAGCTTTCATCCACCCCGGGATTCGAACTGACGACCTTTGGAATGTGAGTCCAACTGCCTACCAAAGACTCCACCGAGACAGGATCCAGGGAGACGACTCCTACACCTGGATTGAACTAACGACCTCACCTCTAGGTTAGACCGGGGCCAAAATTTTCGTTCCTGCCCGACGGAAGGCGTGATCAGATTAATCTCGTCTCGAAAAATGCCACCGGGACCGTTTGGGATCTGAGTGAGAGGCAACACACTTTAAATAAAATTTATAATCCATAGCCTTTTTCATAATGTATCGAACAAAATGATGCCAATCTTCGAAGTTCTATGATTTTTATTATGTTATTTTCATGTTCAACAAAATATTACTTCATTTAAGGCTAAACCCTTTCTTCCTTAAAACTTAAATTTTGTTGTTGCGTTTTGTTTTGCGAGTCCTCTTTTTATTCCCACCGATAATCATTATTAATTAGACAAAACCTATTAAAAATAATAAATTAAATAAATGTGAAAAGCTTTCTTAATCATTCACCCTTAATACGTCCCTGCTTATCTCTTTCTGAGCAAATTGCCACATTTCACTTCTGTTGCAGCAACGTTTTAGATATGTAGCAACAAAGTTGAACATACATATCGAACATCCCAATTTGTGTAACGTCGTGGTAACATAATGGAAACATAACATTTGCAAACATTTTCTTTGTCTAGAGAACTGTCAAACGAAAAAATGTTCTCGTAATTGATGAATATTTTAGCGAGTGATAACAATATTTAAAGAGTCCTTGAAAAGAACTGTGTGTATTAGGTGTGTTTTATGCATCTGAGAATAAAACTTCTCAATGGCGGATGGTTCTTGGTGCGTGGTTCCCCTCCTCCTTGTAAAAAACAAGTGGGGCGAGGAACCTGGTGCGGGTACCGTCAGCCCGACGCTGATTTCGGCTCTCCCGCACCCACGGAGGATGTTGTGTTTGGTGGTGGGCCACCTTCTGGTGCCCAGGTCGGAACCGGAAAAGAGTCTCGTCTGCAAAACTGATGGGCAAAGCTGTCCACCGGTGGGAAGCTCAGTGGCTACGGGTAGGTGGCTCGGGACACCTAAGTACGCTTCCGTTTGTGCGCAGATTGCCGACTTTATATCCAACTGCCTTTTGGACGGAATTTTTTGTACTATTCAATTTGTTTAAGCGCATTAAACCCCATTCCGTTCAGCATTTATTTCCATTGTGATTTGTTTTTATTTTTTTCGATGCGTGCAGCAAAAGGACCAACTGCATCAAATTCCTATTTTTTCACTGAAGTTGCGTTCATGTCATGGCAAACGATATTTACAATAATCGTTATCAAGGAAACATTGCTGCAACAAATTCACAACATTCGTCGCTCAACATGAAGAAATGTTTTGTTTTGTTTCAACATTGGTACAATAATGTCACCGAAACGTTGCAAAAATAAACAAAATCAAATAGTTGCCCCAGCAGATAATGGTAACTATTTCATGAAGAGCTATGTTTCGATGTTACATTTTCGCAAATTGAAACATTGTTGCTCCTTTGTTGCAACATAATTGGACTTAGACGTTTTAAGCATGTTGCGCGATGCTGCTTGGGATATTTGTAAAAAACTAAAAATTACACAAAATACCGTTTTTTTTCAAAAATACTCAAATTTTCATAATTCTCAATATGGGTATCAAACGAAGCGAAATTTGGTATGCTTTTTCAATTTATCAGTTTTTTTGTAAAATATTAAAATTTTCACAAAATATCATTTTTTTCTAAAACACTCAAAATTTTATAATTTGCAAAATGGGTATGAAAAGAAGCGAAATTTTGTATGCTTTTTCAATTTATTAATTTTTTTTTGAAAATACTAAAATTTTCACAAAATACCGTATTTTTCGAAAACACTCATATTTTCTAAATTTGCAATATGGGTATCAAACGAATTGAAATTTTGTATGCTTTTTCACTTTAATAGAGTTTTTTTTTTTGGAAACACTAAAATTTTCACAAAATACCGTATTTTTCGAAAACACTCATATTTTCTAAATTTGCAATATGGGTATCAAACGAATTAAAATTGTGTATGCTTTTTCAATTTATTTGAGTTGTTTTTAAGTACAAAATTTGTCACAAATTACCATATTTTATCGAAAATACTCATTTTTTTTAAATATGCAATATGGGTATCAAACAAAGCGAAATTTTGCATGCTTCATACATACATTCAAATTGTGTATGATCCATATCATACAGAATTTTGCGTCGTTTGATACCCATATTGCATACTTTAAAAAATTGAGTATTTTTGAAAAAATCCGGTATTTTCAGAAAATTTGAGTATTTTACAAAAAAAAACGTTATTTAGAACTTCCGAACCCTTGTCATATGGACAAGGACCGTTGAATCCGATTGGTGCAAACGTTCTTCAGGGCGGGGCTTGTCGGTAAAGCTGAAGTACCTCGCGCTCGGCTAGCCAGCGTAGAAATAGGTCACCGAAGCTCGGCAGAGCTAACACCTTCCAAATGCCTATGCGTGTTATTTGCATGTATAGAATGTAGATCTAAAAAAATACATAGAAACAACTCAATTTGTAAGAAGCGGCATCGTGGTCCCGTTTGGTTGGTTGCACACACACACACACACACACACACACACACACACACACACACACACATTTGAGTATTTTACAAAAAAAAGCTTGAATAAAGTGAAAAAGCATACAAATTTTTAATTTGCTTGATAACATTTTTAGTATTTTCGATAAAATATGTTTTTTATTTAACAGTGCACAGCAACCAGAACTTTTGCATCCAGATTTTTGTTGCAGACATTTTAGTATCTTTAAAACTACGGGTACTATCGATATATTTTTTAATTCTTCCCCTAAAACACTGTCCACAAAGTAATTTACAACAAAGTTTCACTAATTTTACAATCCCGTAGTTGCAGGATTGGGTCCGTAAGTTTGACAATTTTGGAATAAGAAGACAACAACATCCTTCGTTGCTGTGCACCCTTAAGTATTTTCCAAAAAAAATAATTCTGATAAATTGAAAAAGTATACAAAATTAAGCTTCGTTTGAAACCCATATGGCATATTTTTATAATTTGAATACATTCGAAAAAATAAGATGAAATTTTTTTGTATTTTCAAAAAAAAACTCTAATAAATTGAAAAAATCATACAAAATTTCAATACTTTTGGACCGAGTTGCAACCAACTGGATACAAATCCAGCACCAACAGTGAGGACTGGCGCCTCAGACCGATGAAGAATAAAAAGGATAAACGCATATATGAGCTTGACATTTCCGTCAAGTAGGTTTTGCATACTGATGAGCTACATATTCCAGGGTGTAATATTACATAGAATTTCATAAAATAATGCAACATTCATTTTACATCCAGGCCTTTTACACGCAGCTAGATTAATACTTTTTTGCTGTGAACAGTAATTTGATGCTTAAAGAAGAAAATAAAAAAATACCAAAATATTTTTTTATCGTGATTCGATTATCCAAAGTCCCATACAAACCTTCGGATAATCGAACTACGAATAATCAAAACTTCGGATAATCGAAATGATGAAAATTGAGTACTTTTGAAAAAAAATACGGTATTTTGTTAACAATTTTGAAAACATATTTTACTTTGAAACTTACTATGTGAAAATTTAACATGATATGGTTGAATTATTCGCTTTTAGAAAGATTTCAAAAATTAGTTATCCGTCCACTTTGTTTGAAACCCATGTTGCACATATTGAAAGTTTGAGTATTTTCGAAAAAATACGGTATTTTGTGAAAATTTTATATTTTCAAAAAATAATAGAAAGGTGAAAAAGTTTGCAAATTTCGCTTCGTTTGATACCTATATTGGAAACTATGAAAATATGAGTACTTTTGAGAAAAAAGGTATTTTGTTAACAATTTTGAGTACATATTTTGCTTTAAAACTTACTATACCGTAAACCGGGGTGACTTTGATAGGATTTCAATTTGTTTTTGGAATATTTTCCAACTGTTAAGGTTTTTCTCAAGATTATTATTTTTAAAACATGTACTGGGGTATGCCACACAAAGTCCATGCACTATTTTTGAAAAAAAAAGTTGTTTCAATAGTGTTTGGAAAAATAGTTACGTTAAAATTCTTAGTTTAAATTCCGGGGTGACTTTGATAGTCGTAGTTTTTCTTGTAAAAATCAGATTTGAGGTGTTCAAACTTTATTTTTACGTCAAATGTACGATCACTAAGGTTGCTGATACAGTTTAAAGAAAGAAAATCAATGTTTATATTTAGTTAATTTAGTTTATGTTCTTTTTAACAAAATACATATAAATTTCAGGTAACATTGTTAAAATGTTGGAATTTTTCTTTAAATTCGAGAAAACTAGTTTTGTTTATAAAATTATCGATTTATATTGCTTTTTAAACTAAATTCAAAGCACGAATCACAAGTTTTCACATTTTACATGAAATTTGTTCAACTGAAATTGCCTTTAAATTTGGAGATTTTATTGAATTGTGTTTTAAAAACACATATAATTTATTATTTACAAACTTATTTTACCATCTCCTAGTGGAAAATTGTCCAAAGAATCCGAAAATGCATTCCGTTTTCCGATTCAAAATCATGTTCATTGATAAAATCATGACACTTTGAGAAGTTTTAAATAAAGCCTTTCATCAACATTTTCTTAGTTATAGTTTACTAACTATTTAAACTTTTCAAAATTTTATGAAAAGTTCTTCTTTAGGTACTTTGAACACTTCTCTACCCCGGTCAGTATGATTACAAACCATTCCGTGTGTAATTTATTTGTACTCTTCATTTTGCGAAAAAATCTCAAACCTATCAAAGTCACCCACCCCGGCTATCAAAGTCACCCCGTTTTACGGTATTTAAAAAAAATGAAAATTTTACATGATATGGTTGAATTAATCGATTTTAGAAAGATTTAAAAAATGAGTTATCGTCCATTAACGGCGATAAGATTATTGCCGATAGAATTCTCGAAATAACTTCTTCTATCGTTATCGTCGTACGATAATCTATCGTTATCGTTATTCAGCCTTGATAATTTTATCGTTAACGACATTTTGTCACGCAAAAAAACCCCACCAAGAACCGCACAAACAAACTTTACTTTCATTAACCTTCCCGGAGGGACAACAAATCGTGCTAAATTATTCATGAGTCCTCTTTTGCTTCGCGGGTTTTGCTGCGATGATAATTTCATTAGGTGAGGTTTGATTTCACCTTTTTTTCCCCGACGAGCGTAAAGAAGTCCTGCTTAAAAATTTAAAATTGAAGCTTCACCAACTTTCAAGACGTGCCAAAGTAATCGCCCCACCGAGTCCCATTATAAGAGGCTTACAATCGAAGAATATTTCACAATTGCCCGTTCAGAAACTGTCGAAATTTAAGACTCTCACCTGCCTTTCACAAAACGGGATCGTTAAGCTCCCATCGCGTTGAAAAATACACTTTTTGTTTTGGCTACTTTCGGAAATTGCTTACTGCTGGGGGGGGGGGGGTTGGGGGTGGTTTCCGGAAGGGCCACTTCCTGCGGTGTATTGCCATTATTGCTACGTTCGGGAGGAACGGGTTGCACGAACCGGTGGAATGAACGAAAAATAATTGGATAAACGATTTTCAATTTCCGGACCGGCAGATGTTGCTGCTGCTGCTTCAAGTAAGAGCGCGCAATCCTCGATTGGTGACGCAAAGAAATTGATGGAGCAATCGCCACGCCAATCACTTTTGAAGTGGAGGTCGTGATTTGTGGGGTTTTTTGTTGTTGTGAGAATGGCTCTGGTCACAGGTGTGTTTAATGAGCATTAATCGTTTGAAGTTGAGAGCATTTTTGTGTGAATTTATGGGGTAGTTTTGCACTAAAATGTGCTGGGTTATTGCAGATTCGAAAAGAACATTAAATTCCCCATAAAACGACATGTTCAAACATTTTTTAAGGTTAAGTATCGGAAAATGACACCATTATTGAATCCATGTTTGTATTTTTTTCGATGAAAAATACGTTTTTCGGAATTCATTGTAAGCCTTGATGGCGCAGCGTCCAATTTTACATAAAAGTCCCTTTGACACCAAATTTCCATCTGATCACCTTTTCAGGCTGCAAATTACAAATTATTGAAAACATGTCTTTTTTCACAAGTTCAAATATGGAAGGGGTCGTACTGCTCCTCCGTAACGAGATATCGTATAACGGAACTCGGATTCGTGATCAGGGACAAAAGTTACCCCTTTGGACAAAGTTTTACGCAAATCGAAGAGGGGTCGGGGCAACTGCTGTATGAGTTGGCGTAATCGTGTAATAATTGTGCTTATCTCAAAATCAACAAAAAAGCAATTTAGGAATTATTGCCATCGCTAAATTCCGTAACATACGAAAAAATCTAAACAAAAATTCGCGAAGCGGGTCAAAAATCAGTACGGTACAGATAAAATCCATACAGTTGGTAGCTTTGCCCCTACCTATCAAAAGGTAGCAAATTCGATGACTGCTTACAAAGGTACGAGTATTCATTTAGAGGTACCAACTCAGCCAGTATAAAAGCTGCAACGTGTTAGCAATAAGGCATCATTCGGTACCAAAGCAAACAAGGATACATCAGTCAATACGAGAACTACCTTAATCAGTGCTAACAAAATCTTCGTGATATATTTTAAAAGTCAAGATGTGAAAGTTATTCGGAAATCTGTGAATTGTTGAACTAATCGTTGGTAAGTTATCAATCAAAATCTTACTGAAAAATGTCTAATTGAAGCAGCTAATTAATCAATATTTTTGTCTTGTTACAGATTCAATTGCCATGGCAATGTGAGATAAAAGCTACCAAAAGTCTAAAGATTTTTCATTTGAAGTCGTCATCATATGACCAAAAGAAACATCAGAAAGTAATAACTTGGTTTAAATCTGTTTTGTAAAAGAGCTTTAAGTTTGTCCCAAGCATCAAATTTTCGTTTTTTAATTCACTTTGTACATTTTCAGAAAGTTTACAGTATTCAGTCACTGTGAGGAAATGTTTCTCATTTTTATTTTTGATTTTGTGGAGATTGTAGTGAATATCCACCAAATCAATAAACGGTTCTATGCCATCAAACACGTCTATATTTTCGAATTTTAATATGAATATTCTATTGAGGATTTGATTAAAAATAATAATAGTGATTTATTTTCAATTGTTCTTTTGTACAATTACAAGTTGATTTTAAGTCATTTTACAAAGAACTTCACTCAAATTTTTAGTTTCTTTTGACACCACTGTTAAGACTTTTTTGAGCTACTGATATTCGAAATGACTAGTCTAGCTGAGCTCCTGTTTATATTTCAAGAGTCTCTCAAAGTCGTCATCATATGACCAAAGGTCGCATGAGTGCGTTTAGTTATGTTTGAATGTTGTCATTGCGTGATATTATCACTACGGAATATTATTTTTACCAAAAAAGAGAATATTCAAGAGTCTCTCAAAGTCGTCATCATATGACCAAAGGTCGCATGAGTGCAAAGATTCTTCATTTGAAGTCGTCATCATATGACCAAAGGTCGCATGAGTGCGTTTATCAATGTCTGAATGTTGTCATTGCGTGATATTATCACTACGGAATATTATTTTTACAAAAAAGAGAATATTAAAGAGTCTCTCAAAGTCGTCATCATATGACCAAAGGTCGCATGAGTGCCAAAGTCTAAAGATTCTTCATTTGAAGTCGTCATCATATGACCAAAAGTCGCATGAGTGCGTTTAGTAGCGTTTGAATGTTGTCATTGCGTGATATTATCATTACGGAATATTATTTTTACATAAAGAGAACATTCAAAAGTCTCTCAAATTCGTCATCATATGACCAAAGGTCGCATGAGTGCAAAGATTCTTCATTTGAAGTCGTCATCATATGACCAAAGGTCGCATGAGTGCGTTTAGTAGAGTTTGAATCTGCAGTTCTTGGTTGAACTGACAGTCCCTCTAATTTATTGACTATACCTTGTAAAAACTGGCAAGTCAATGTATCTTTATTTTCTGTTGGTGGATTATTTGAGATATCCTCAATACTTTTTTTTAATTGTTTAACTTTTTGGTCAAAATTTTGTAAAGTCTTGGCAACTGCATCACACTTGATGCAGTGCCAGTTTTCATTCCTATTTGGCATACGGCCAAGTCCTACACATTGCAGGTGGAAGAACCGATCACAATGACTGCACATTAGCATGTGCTGATCATCAAGATTGGTGCAACTCCTGCACCTACCATTTGGATTCACTATGAATTTGTGATCCATATTTCTAAATACCTTATGCTTGTTGTTCGATGATGCTTCGTCGATTCTTGATGTTCGACGTTGCTTGTGGTACTCCTCGAGCCACGTATTAACCGCTTTATATATTTGTATTTATATATATATATTTTTCACTCAATCTGATTTAAGTTCCAGAAACGCTTCTTCCTTTATATTTTCATCTGGATTTTTGAATTCACTGATTTTTGTTAAATGACCAATTCCCGCGTCGGGTTAAGTCCACATTTGTTTATTCACTTCAAGCAACCAACAAAGGGTTCTTCAGAATTTCTTCTTTTTCTTCTTCTGAGTTCTTGCCCAGGATTTCACGGTGTTCTTCTTCTGAGTTCTTGCCCAGGATTTCACGGTGTTCTTCTGGACTATTGTCCAGGATTATTCATACCACTATTGACGATAATTCGTCTGCACTTTCTGAGCCTGACACTGCTCGCACTTGATCACTTGTCCGCTCTATAGCGTCGGACACGCTTTTACTTACGATTACGATCAGATTTCGACTGACCGGAAGCTCGAAGTCCTCAGCGCTTGATTCCGACAAGCACTTCTCCAAATCCTCTCCGGAAGCCACCATGTAAAAACGTGTGGGTACGTTTTTAATTTGCGGAACTTACGCTCTGGCTGCCGACGACTCCAAGTAGAACTGCTGGTGCTGATCCCGGGTGACTGCTGGAGACTGCTGGCTGCTGGAGACTGCTCGTTCCAATACGAGGATGAGGAGTTCTCAATTGACTGAAGTAAAACAGTTGGTTTTGGGAGTGATCTCCGAACTTAACTTTTATTTGGAAAATTTTACAATATAACATTAAACCTACGTGTTACACTACTGAAGTATGTAGTTTAAATTATTGATCAGCATAAGAGTAAGCGGGACGGATTAATCAGATTTACACACTTCCTTCCTTGTCACGTAATCCTTTTAACTACCTCGCCACATGGTGTCTACCTTCTCACTAATCTCATTAACCCTTTGATATTTCCTTTGTTCTTGGTAGCCCCCCTGTGGTCAGGTGAATCTACCTGATATTTCCTCCTTCCTATGAGAATAAATCTAATTGTATTGTCCGGTTTGAAGATATTTCCTGATCTTTATAAATGTTCACTACGCGTCTACACATTGCGTGATATTATCACTACGGAATATTATTTTTACAAAAAGAGAATATTCAAGAGTCTCTCAAAGTCGTCATCATATGACCAAAGGTCGCATGAGTGCAAAAGTCTAAAGATTCTTCATTTGAAGTAGTCATCATAAGACCAAAGGTCGCATGAGTGCGTTTAGTAGCGTTTGAATGTTTTCATTGCGTGATATTATCACTACGGAATATTATTTTTACAAAAAGAGAATATTCAAGAGTCTCTCAAAGTCGTCATCATATGACCAAAGGTCGCATGAGTGCGAAAGTCTAAAGATTCTTCATTTGAAGTCGTCATCATATGACCAAAGGTCGCATGAGTGCGTTTAGTAGCGTTTGAATGTTGTCATTGCGTGATATTATCACTACGGAATATAATTTTTAACAAAAAGAGAACATTCAAGAGTCTCTCAAAGTCGTCATCATATGACCAAAGGTCGCATGAGTGCAAAAGTCTAAAGATTCTTCATTTGAAGTCGTCATCATATGACCAAAGGTCGCATGAGTGCGTTTAGTAGTGTTTGAATGTTGTCATTGCGTGATATTATCACTACGGAATATTATTTTTACAAATAGAGAACATTCAAGAGTCTCTCAAAGTCGTCATCATATGACCAAACGTCGCATGAGTGCCAAAGTCTAAAGATTCTTCATTTGAAGTCGTCATCATATGACCAAAGGTCGCATGAGTGCGTTTAGTAGTGTTTGAATGTTGTCATTGCGTGATATTATCACTACGGAATATTATTTTTACAAATAGAGAACATTCAAGAGTCTCTCAAAGTCGTCATCATATGACCAAAGGTCGCATGAGTGCGAAAGTCTAAAGATTCTTCATTTGAAGTCGTCATCATATGACCAAAGGTCTTATGAGTGCGTTTAGTAGCGTTTGAATGTTGTCATTGCGTGATATTATCACTACGGAATATTATTTTTAACAAAAAGAGAATATTCAAGAGTCTCTCAAAGTCGTCATCATATGACCAAAGGTCGCATGAGTGCAAAGATTCTTCATTTGAAGTCGTCATCATATGACCAAAGGTCGCATGAGTGCGTTTAGTAAAGTTTGAATGTTGTCATTGCGTGATATTATCACTACGGAATATTATTTTTACCAAAAAAGAGAATATTCAAGAGTCTCTCAAAGTCGTCATCATATGACCAAAGGTCGCATGAGTGCGTTTAGTAGCGTTTGAATGTTGTCATTGCGTGATATTATCACTACGGAATATTATTTTTACAAAAAAAAGAATATTAAAGAGTCTCTCAAAGTCGTCATCATATGACCAAAGGTCGCATGAGTGCGTTTAGTAGCGTTTGAATGTTGTCATTGCGTGATATTATCACTACGGAATATTATTTTTACAAAAAGAGAATTTAAAAGAGTCTCTCAAAGTCGTCATCATATGACCAAAGGTCGCATGAGTGCAAAGATTCTTCATTTGAAGTCGTCATCATATGACCAAAGGTCGCATGAGTGCGTTTAGTAATGTCTGAATGTTGTCATTGCGTGATATTATCACTACGGAATATCATTTTTAACAAAAAGAGAATATTCCAGAGTCTCTCAAATTCGTCATCATATGACCAAAGGTCGCATGAGTGCAAAAGTCTAAAGATTCTTCATTTGAAGTCGTCATCATATGACCAAAGGTCGCATGAGTGCGTTTAGTAGCGTTTGAATGTTGTCATTGCGTGATATTATCACTACGGAATATTATTTTTACAAAAAAGAGAATATTAAAGAGTCTCTCAAAGTCTTCATCATATGACCAAAGGTCGCATGAGTGCGTTTAGTAGCGTTTTAATGTTGTCATTGCGTGATATTATCACTACGGAATATTATTTTTACAAAAAGAGAATTTAAAAGAGTCTCTCAAAGTCGTCATCATATGACCAAAGGTCGCATGAGTGCAAAGATTCTTCATTTGAAGTCGTCATCATATGACCAAAGGTCGCATGAGTGCGTTTATCAATGTCTGAATGTTGTCATTGCGTGATATTATCACTACGGAATATTATTTTTACAAAAAGAGAACATTCAAGAGTCTCTCAAAGTCGTCATCATATGACCAAAGGTCGCATGAGTGCAAAAGTCTAAAGATTCTTCATTTGAAGTCGTCATCATATGACCAAAGGTCGCATGAGTGCGTTTAGTAGCGTTTGAATGTTGTCATTGCGTGATATTATCACTACGGAATATAATTTTTAACAAAAAGAGAACATTCAAGAGTCTCTCAAAGTCGTCATCATATGACCAAAGGTCGCATGAGTGCAAAAGTCTAAAGATTCTTCATTTGAAGTCGTCATCATATGACCAAAGGTCGCATGAGTGCGTTTAGTAGTGTTTGAATGTTGTCATTGCGTGATATTATCACTACGGAATATTATTTTTACAAATAGAGAACATTCAAGAGTCTCTCAAAGTCGTCATCATATGACCAAACGTCGCATGAGTGCCAAAGTCTAAAGATTCTTCATTTGAAGTCGTCATCATATGACCAAAGGTCGCATGAGTGCGTTTAGTAGTGTTTGAATGTTGTCATTGCGTGATATTATCACTACGGAATATTATTTTTACAAATAGAGAACATTCAAGAGTCTCTCAAAGTCGTCATCATATGACCAAAGGTCGCATGAGTGCGAAAGTCTAAAGATTCTTCATTTGAAGTCGTCATCATATGACCAAAGGTCGCATGAGTGCGTTTAGTAGTGTTTGAATGTTGTCATTGCGTGATATTATCACTACGGAATATTATTTTTACAAATAGAGAACATTCAAGAGTCTCTCAAAGTCGTCATCATATGACCAAAGGTCGCATGAGTGCAAAAGTCTAAAGATTCTTCATTTGAAGTCGTCATCATATGACCAAAGGTCGCATGAGTGCGTTTAGTAGCGTTTGAATGTTGTCATTGCGTGATATTATCACTACGGAATATTATTTTTACAAAAAGAGAACATTCAAGAGTCTCTCAAAGTCGTCATCATATGACCAAAGGTCGCATGAGTGCAAAAGTCTAAAGATTCTTCATTTGAAGTCGTCATCATATGACCAAAGGTCGCATGAGTGCGTTTAGTAGCGTTTGAATGTTGTCATTGCGTGATATTATCACTACGGAATATAATTTTTAACAAAAAGAGAACATTCAAGAGTCTCTCAAAGTCGTCATCATATGACCAAAGGTCGCATGAGTGCGTTTAGTAGTGTTTGGATGTTGTCATTGCGTGATATTATCACTACGGAATATTATTTTTAACAAAAAGAGAATATTCGAGAGTCTCTCAAAGTCGTCATCATATGACCAAAGGTCGCATGAGTGCGTTTAGTAGCGTTTGAATGTTGTCATTGCGTGATATTATCACTACGGAATATTATTTTTACAAAAAAGAGAATATTAAAGAGTCTCTCAAAGTCGTCATCATATGACCAAAGGTCGCATGAGTGCGTTTAGTAGCGTTTGAATGTTGTCATTGCGTGATATTATCACTACGGAATATTATTTTTACAAAAAGAGAACATTCAAGAGTCTCTCAAAGTCGTCATCATATGACCAAAGGTCGCATGAGTGCAAAGATTCTTCATTTGAAGTCGTCATCATATGACCAAAGGTCTTATGAGTGCGTTTAGTAGCGTTTGAATGTTGTCATTGCGTGATATTATCACTACGGAATATAATTTTTAACAAAAAGAGAACATTCAAGAGTCTCTCAAAGTCGTCATCATATGACCAAAGGTCGCATGAGTGCAAAAGTCTAAAGATTCTTCATTTGAAGTCGTCATCATATGACCAAAGGTCGCATGAGTGCGTTTAGCAGTGTTTGAATGTTGTCATTGCGTGATATTATCACTACGGAATATTATTTTTAACAAAAAGAGAATATTCGAGAGTCTCTCAAAGTCGTCATCATATGACCAAAGGTCGCATGAGTGCGTTTAGTAGCGTTTGAATGTTGTCATTGCGTGATATTATCACTACGGAATATTATTTTTACCAAAAAAGAGAATATTCAAGAGTCTCTCAAAGTCGTCATCATATGACCAAAGGTCGCATGAGTGCGTTTAGTAGCGTTTGAATGTTGTCATTGCGTGATATTATCACTACGGAATATTATTTTTACAAAAAGAGAACATTCAAGAGTCTCTCAAAGTCGTCATCATATGACCAAAGGTCGCATGAGTGCGAAAGTCTAAAGATTCTTCATTTGAAGTCGTCATCATATGACCAAAGGTCGCATGAGTGCGTTTAGTAGTGTTTGAATGTTGTCATTGCGTGATATTATCACTACGGAATATTATTTTTAACAAAAAGAGAATATTCGAGAGTCTCTCAAAGTCGCCATCATATGACCAAACGTCGCATGAGTGCAAAAGTCTAAAGATTCTTCATTTGAAGTCGTCATCATATGACCAAAGGTCGCATGAGTGCGTTTAGTAGTGTTTGGATGTTGTCATTGCGTGATATTATCACTACGGAATATTATTTTTAACAAAAAGAGAATATTCGAGAGTCTCTCAAAGTCGCCATCATATGACCAAACGTCGCATGAGTGCAAAAGTCTAAAGATTCTTCATTTGAAGTCGTCATCATATGACCAAAGGTCGCATGAGTGCGTTTAGTAGCGTTTGAATGTTGTCATTGCGTGATATTATCACTACGGAATATAATTTTTAACAAAAAGAGAACATTCAAGAGTCTCTCAAAGTCGTCATCATATGACCAAAGGTCGCATGAGTGCAAAAGTCTAAAGATTCTTCATTTGAAGTCGTCATCATATGACCAAAGGTCGCATGAGTGCGTTTAGTAGCGTTTGAATGTTGTCATTGCGTGATATTATCACTACGGAATATTATTTTTACAAAAAGAGAACATTCAAGAGTCTCTCAAAGTCGTCATCATATGACCAAAGGTCGCATGAGTGCGAAAGTCTAAAGATTCTTCATTTGAAGTCGTCATCATATGACCAAAGGTCGCATGAGTGCGTTTAGTAGTGTTTGGATGTTGTCATTGCGTGATATTATCACTACGGAATATTATTTTTAACAAAAAGAGAATATTCGAGAGTCTCTCAAAGTCGCCATCATATGACCAAACGTCGCATGAGTGCAAAAGTCTAAAGATTCTTCATTTGAAGTCGTCATCATATGACCAAAGGTCGCATGAGTGCGTTTAGTAGCGTTTGAATGTTGTCATTGCGTGATATTATCACTACGGAATATAATTTTTAACAAAAAGAGAACATTCAAGAGTCTCTCAAAGTCGTCATCATATGACCAAAGGTCGCATGAGTGCAAAAGTCTAAAGATTCTTCATTTGAAGTCGTCATCATATGACCAAAGGTCGCATGAGTGCGTTTAGCAGTGTTTGAATGTTGTCATTGCGTGATATTATCACTACGGAATATTATTTTTAACAAAAAAGAGAATATTCAAGAGTCTCTCAAAGTCGTCATCATATGACCAAAGGTCGCATGAGTGCGTTTAGTAGTGTTTGGATGTTGTCATTGCGTGATATTATCACTACGGAATATTATTTTTAACAAAAAGAGAATATTCGAGAGTCTCTCAAAGTCGTCATCATATGACCAAAGGTCGCATGAGTGCGTTTAGTAGCGTTTGAATGTTGTCATTGCGTGATATTATCACTACGGAATATTATTTTTACAAAAAAGAGAATATTAAAGAGTCTCTCAAAGTCGTCATCATATGACCAAAGGTCGCATGAGTGCGTTTAGTAGCGTTTGAATGTTGTCATTGCGTGATATTATCACTACGGAATATTATTTTTACAAAAAGAGAACATTCAAGAGTCTCTCAAAGTCGTCATCATATGACCAAAGGTCGCATGAGTGCGAAAGTCTAAAGATTCTTCATTTGAAGTCGTCATCATATGACCAAAGGTCGCATGAGTGCGTTTAGTAGTGTTTGGATGTTGTCATTGCGTGATATTATCACTACGGAATATTATTTTTAACAAAAAGAGAATATTCGAGAGTCTCTCAAAGTCGCCATCATATGACCAAACGTCGCATGAGTGCAAAAGTCTAAAGATTCTTCATTTGAAGTCGTCATCATATGACCAAAGGTCGCATGAGTGCGTTTAGTAGCGTTTGAATGTTGTCATTGCGTGATATTATCACTACGGAATATTATTTTTACCAAAAAAGAGAATATTCAAGAGTCTCTCAAAGTCGTCATCATATGACCAAAGGTCGCATGAGTGCAAAGATTCTTCATTTGAAGTCGTCATCATATGACCAAAGGTCGCATGAGTGCGTTTAGTAATGTCTGAATGTTGTCATTGCGTGATATTATCACTACGGAATATTATTTTTACCAAAAAAGAGAATATTCAAGAGTCTCTCAAAGTCGTCATCATATGACCAAAGGTCGCATGAGTGCGAAAGTCTAAAGATTCTTCATTTGAAGTCGTCATCATATGACCAAAGGTTGCATGAGTGCGTTTAGTAGTGTTTGGATGTTGTCATTGCGTGATATTATCACTACGGAATATTATTTTTAACAAAAAGAGAATATTCGAGAGTCTCTCAAAGTCGTCATCATATGACCAAAGGTCGCATGAGTGCGTTTAGTAGCGTTTGAATGTTGTCATTGCGTGATATTATCACTACGGAATATTATTTTTACCAAAAAAGAGAATATTCAAGAGTCTCTCAAAGTCGTCATCATATGACCAAAGGTCGCATGAGTGCGTTTATTAATGTCTGAATGTTGTCATTGCGTGATATTATCACTACGGAATATTATTTTTACCAAAAAAGAGAATATTCAAGAGTCTCTCAAAGTCGTCATCATATGACCAAAGGTCGCATGAGTGCAAAGATTCTTCATTTGAAGTCGTCATCATATGACCAAAGGTCGCATGAGTGCGTTTAGTAGCGTTTGAATGTTGTCATTGCGTGATATTATCACTACGGAATATTATTTTTAACAAAAAGAGAATATTCGAGAGTCTCTCAAAGTCGTCATCATATGACCAAAGGTCGCATGAGTGCAAAAGTCTAAAGATTCTTCATTTGAAGTCGTCATCATATGACCAAAGGTCTTATGAGTGCGTTTTGTAGCGTTTGAATGTTGTCATTGCGTGATATTATCACTACGGAATATTATTTTTAACAAAAAGAGAATATTCAAGAGTCTCTCAAAGTCGTCATCATATGACCAAAGGTCGCATGAGTGCAAAGATTCTTCATTTGAAGTCGTCATCATATGACCAAAGGTCGCATGAGTGCGTTTAT
The DNA here is from genome assembly GCF_016801865.2 of Culex pipiens pallens. Lineage (NCBI taxonomy): Eukaryota > Metazoa > Arthropoda > Insecta > Diptera > Culicidae > Culex > Culex pipiens. The sequence goes on along the minus strand of NC_068937.1, from coordinate 35,477,920 downwards.
CAATGTCTGAATGTTGTCATTGCGTGATATTATCACTACGGAATATTATTTTTACCAAAAAAGAGAATATTCAAGAGTCTCTCAAAGTCGTCATCATATGACCAAAGGTCGCATGAGTGCAAAGATTCTTCATTTGAAGTCGTCATCATATGACCAAAGGTCGCATGAGTGCGTTTATCAATGTCTGAATGTTGTCATTGCGTGATATTATCACTACGGAATATTATTTTTACAAAAAGAGAACATTCAAGAGTCTCTCAAAGTCGTCATCATATGACCAAAGGTCGCATGAGTGCGAAAGTCTAAAGATTCTTCATTTGAAGTCGTCATCATATGACCAAAGGTCGCATGAGTGCGTTTAGTAGTGTTTGGATGTTGTCATTGCGTGATATTATCACTACGGAATATTATTTTTAACAAAAAGAGAATATTCGAGAGTCTCTCAAAGTCGCCATCATATGACCAAACGTCGCATGAGTGCAAAAGTCTAAAGATTCTTCATTTGAAGTCGTCATCATATGACCAAAGGTCGCATGAGTGCGTTTAGTAGTGTTTGAATGTTGTCATTGCGTGATATTATCACTACGGAATATTATTTTTAACAAAAAAGAGAATATTCAAGAGTCTCTCAAAGTCGTCATCATATGACCAAAGGTCGCATGAGTGCAAAAGTCTAAAGATTCTTCATTTGAAGTCGTCATCATATGACCAAAGGTCGCATGAGTGCGTTTAGTAGTGTTTGAATGTTGTCATTGCGTGATATTATCACTACGGAATATTATTTTTACAAATAGAGAACATTCAAGAGTCTCTCAAAGTCGTCATCATATGACCAAAGGTCGCATGAGTGCGAAAGTCTAAAGATTCTTCATTTGAAGTCGTCATCATATGACCAAAGGTCGCATGAGTGCGTTTAGTAGTGTTTGGATGTTGTCATTGCGTGATATTATCACTACGGAATATTATTTTTAACAAAAAGAGAATATTCGAGAGTCTCTCAAAGTCGCCATCATATGACCAAACGTCGCATGAGTGCAAAAGTCTAAAGATTCTTCATTTGAAGTCGTCATCATATGACCAAAGGTCGCATGAGTGCGTTTAGTAGCGTTTGAATGTTGTCATTGCGTGATATTATCACTACGGAATATTATTTTTAACAAAAAAGAGAATATTCAAGAGTCTCTCAAAGTCGTCATCATATGACCAAAGGTCGCATGAGTGCAAAAGTCTAAAGATTCTTCATTTGAAGTCGTCATCATATGACCAAAGGTCGCATGAGTGCGTTTAGTAGCGTTTGAATGTTGTCATTGCGTGATATTATCACTACGGAATATTATTTTTAACAAAAAGAGAACATTCAAGAGTCTCTCAAAGTCGTCATCATATGACCAAAGGTCGCATGAGTGCGAAAGTCTAAAGATTCTTCATTTGAAGTCGTCATCATATGACCAAAGGTTGCATGAGTGCGTTTAGTAGTGTTTGGATGTTGTCATTGCGTGATATTATCACTACGGAATATTATTTTTAACAAAAAGAGAATATTCGAGAGTCTCTCAAAGTCGTCATCATATGACCAAAGGTCGCATGAGTGCGTTTAGTAGCGTTTGAATGTTGTCATTGCGTGATATTATCACTACGGAATATTATTTTTACAAAAAAGAGAATATTAAAGAGTCTCTCAAAGTCGTCATCATATGACCAAAGGTCGCATGAGTGCGTTTAGTAGCGTTTGAATGTTGTCATTGCGTGATATTATCACTACGGAATATTATTTTTACCAAAAAAGAGAATATTCAAGAGTCTCTCAAAGTCGTCATCATATGACCAAAGGTCGCATGAGTGCAAAGATTCTTCATTTGAAGTCGTCATCATATGACCAAAGGTCGCATGAGTGCGTTTAGTAGCGTTTGAATGTTGTTATTGCGTGATATTATCACTACGGAATATTATTTTTACCAAAAAAGAGAATATTCAAGAGTCTCTCAAAGTCGTCATCATATGACCAAAGGTCGCATGAGTGCAAAGATTCTTCATTTGAAGTCGTCATCATATGACCAAAGGTCGCATGAGTGCGTTTATCAATGTCTGAATGTTGTCATTGCGTGATATTATCACTACGGAATATTATTTTTACCAAAAAAGAGAATATTCAAGAGTCTCTCAAAGTCGTCATCATATGACCAAAGGTCGCATGAGTGCAAAAGTCTAAGATTCTTCATTTGAAGTCGTCATCATATGACCAAAGGTCGCATGAGTGCAAAGATTCTTCATTTGAAGTCGTCATCATATGACCAAAGGTCGCATGAGTGCGTTTAGTAAAGTTTGAATGTTGTCATTGCGTGATATTATCACTACGGAATATTATTTTTACCAAAAAAGAGAATATTCAAGAGTCTCTCAAAGTCGTCATCATATGACCAAAGGTCGCATGAGTGCAAAGATTCTTCATTTGAAGTCGTCATCATATGACCAAAGGTCGCATGAGTGCGTTTAGTAAAGTTTGAATGTTGTCATTGCGTGATATTATCACTACGGAATATAATTTTTAACAAAAACAGAATATTCAAGAGTCTCTCAAAGTCGTCATCATATGACCAAAGGTCGCATGAGTGCAAAGATTCTTCATTTGAAGTCGTCATCATATGACCAAAGGTCGCATGAGTGCGTTTATCAATGTCTGAATGTTGTCATTGCGTGATATTATCACTACGGAATATTATTTTTAACAAAAAGAGAATACCGAGAGTTATCTATTTCATCCTAGTTCCTCATGAAGCAGGATTTAAAAATTCCACAAAAAAAAAACATAAAATCAAGCAAGGCTTTCGACACCCTCCCAAATACACAGCCCGATATGATTGGTTTATGGTTAACACTACCGATTCCAAGCCCTCTCGTCCTAATCTCCCAACACCTCCTACTTCACTTGAGAGAGCCGATGGTTTTCATCGTACGGTTCTCGTTATTTTCACACCATTTCCCACTTTCCTGCACACACACACACTTTTTCCTGATCAACCACACACACCCGCACACGATGATAGTGATGATGATGGTGCAACTGAATGGTTGAATAGTGGCGAAATGGAGCCAATATAGTGCCAACGGCAGCAGCAGCAGGGTGAAGGTTTCGGACCGGCAGCGATGACATCGGCTAGTGGTGGTTCGGTTTGAAAGTTGAAGTCTACACTCAACAATGCAGCAACTCTACACGCAACTACGACATTCCTGCATTCGATTCTACACTTATATTAACACATTTCAGTTTACATGTAACTCAAGTAACAACTCTGCTAAACTCCAAGCTCAGTCGAACTCTACACACATCTCTACACTCAAGACATTTTTCTAAATTTAGTACACAGTACAGCTCGAAAGCCACGATTAACTCATTACTCGATTAAACTGTACACAAAATTGAAATAAACTAATCAATAAGCTCTACACACAACTCTACCCTTATTCTCTTGAAAGATATTTGTGTAGAATTCAACACAGATCTAGCTCTCAAGAGAAATTGAGAAATTTCCCACGTTCTGACCATCCCTACAGCGCCCATTTTTCTCCCCATCGAGCCATGAACTATATCTAATGGACACTGATTGGACTTGTAAATGCGAGAGGGGGCTAGAAAAGGGATTTTGCAGTCCGTTCAACAACCTAGTAGCAACACTCCGGGCAGCAGTAAAAGAGGATGGATTTGGCAAAATTTTCAGACTCACTATTCATCCAACGATGGCCGATCGTCGCTTGGGGTATAGTTTTCACAAAGCTCCGAAGCATAGTTCAGAGCGTTGTCCAGGAGAGAAAAAAGCTCGAAAAATTGAATTGACAATGATGAGGTTATCCCGATTCTGGTTCCTGTATAGAGGCATGCCAAACTCCATTGACAGGATGATCCGTAAATCGCCCTCGGGAGCGATGGCCATGATCTTGCTTTAAACGGTACTAATGGGAAGCTCCTTTAAAAGGCTCGACCGTTTTTTGAAGAGATGCTCCAATAGAGTGGACGATCTTTTTTGTGTGTCTCTCGTGAAATGGATTGCTGCAACATTTTGGTCTGAAATATGTCAGTAATAAAACCCGCATCTATTGCTGTCACCCCGGTGGCCTTAATCCCGTCTATTGCGTCAAACGACCGTCCGTCTGCGGAATTTATAGCGCTCTTGTTGGGGAAAAACAACAACCACTCTCCACGGTGTAGAATAAATACCTACTTTAACAATCACTTGCGCACTCTACACAAACACACTCACCACCAAGAATGCGCGTTCGAGCAAACAAAACCGGGCAACAATTGTGTGAAAAATGACAACTACAATATTTTCACTATTGTGTGTTTGTGCAGAGTGGTGTTTACCATGATGGTGCTTCAGAAGCATTTTAGCACGCGTTGATTTATTATTACCATTCTCGGTCGGACTTTGCTGGCAGCACGGAAAGTTAAAGGCGTTTAAAAATGAATTTACTTTGAACTCTACACAAAACTCTACACTTATTTCAACAGTCAATTTAACGCTTTAACGCATTGTCTAACTCTTCAAAAAACTCTACACATAATTAGAAACTCATCTCTACTCATGAGGCTAAACTAAACTCTACACACAACTCAATTTTAAACTCTACACTCAACTATAAGCTGCTTAAACACTCACACTGCTTACATACCAGGCGTGATAATAACTTTGTCAGGTTAAAGCTGTCAAAGCTGTTGTTTACACGTTGACAGGAACTTGTAGACATTTTAATTGGAACACATTTGTCATAATCCTATAGTAACTAACTTGGGTCACCTCTTCAAAACTTCACTTAACTCTACTCAGAACTCTCACACTCAACTCTACACAAATTCACTTTACTCTGCACACAACTCTACAACACTTCACTTGGCACTACACTGAATTCTACATTCACTGTAAACTGAATTTTCCACTGAAAACCACCTTAAATTCAATAGAGAATGCTCTCACCCTTAAGTGTACCTTGAAGTCCGTAAAAGAAGCGTCTAAAAAAATCCCTTCAAACTATCATTTCATCAAAATTCCACCCTCGAATCTCTCCGTGCCCCATCAAGCAAGCTGTCCATTGGCACATTCCGCGATGTTGTGTTTCGGGAGCTTTTGGGGCGGGAGAGACTATTGTTGCCACCAGACGTCCAACCAAACTTCGAACGGACGACACCGAACGCCCGTGTTGCGCGACGACCATTTCGCGCAATTTTACAGCTTTTGATAATGTCAACTAAAAATAAACGGAAAACGCTTTAATAAAAGTTGGAGCTCCCCGTTGCATGCTGTGAAGAAGAGCACGTTACACTCGGTCGTATTATAAAATCTGATTTAAATTTGCTAAGAAGTTCAGTTCATCACAAATCTCTACACAATGTTTTGAAAACAACTCTACACAGGTTGATTTTGGATTTTTTTTAACTAAATGAAAAAAATTGAGATGGAATTTCATCTTTTTTTTAATTTAAAATCATAACTACCTGCAACTACCTGGTATACCTGCAAAAGAATAACTACAACTTTAAATTAAATCTACACTGAACTCTACACTCAACCCTGCAGCCGAAATTTGCTCACAAATGTTTTACGCTGAATGCAACTCTACACATCATTTTTATCTTTTGTTTTTGTGTATCAAAGCAAAAAACGATTTCGTATTTTGAAATGCAACTTTTCCGAACAGAAATTTCAACAATTTTGTTGGTTAAGATTTAGTTTGCATGCAAAGAAAAACACAATTTCGTTCGAAAAAACAGTTCAGAATTTCGTGAACAAATGTTATGTTTTCACGTAGATTCACAATTTGACATTTTGACATTTTGTCATTTGGACATTTTGACATTTTGACATTTTGACATTTTGACATTTCGACATTTTGACATTTTGACATTTTTACATTTTTACATTTTCACATTTTTACATTTTTACACTTTTACATTTTTACATTTTTACATTTTTACATTTTTACATTTTTACATTTTTACATTTTTACATTTTTACATTTTTACATTTTTACATTTTTACATTTTTACATTTTTACATTTTTACATTTTTACATTTTTACATTTTTACATTTTTACATTTTTACATTTTTACATTTTTACATTTTTACATTTTTACATTTTTACATTTTTACATTTTTACATTTTTACATTTTTACATTTTTACATTTTTACATTTTTACATTTTTACATTTTTACATTTTTACATTTTTACATTTTTACATTTTTACATTTTTACATTTTTACATTTTTACATTTTTACATTTTTACATTTTTACATTTTTACATTTTTACATTTTTACATTTTTACATTTTTACATTTTTACATTTTTACATTTTTACATTTTTACATTTTTACATTTTTACATTTTTACATTTTTACATTTTTACATTTTCACATTTTTACATTTTTACATTTTTACATTTTTACATTTTTACATTTTTACATTTTTACATTTTTACATTTTTACATTTTTACATTTTTTCATTTTATACATTTTTACATTTTATACATTTTTACATTTTTAAATTTTTACTTTTTTTACATTTTTACATTTTTACATTTTTACATTTTTACATTTTTTCATTTTTACATTTTTACATTTTTACATTTTTACATTTTTACATTTTTACATTTTTACATTTTTACATTTTTACATTTTTACATTTTTACATTTTTACATTTTTACATTTTTACATTTTTACATTTTTACATTTTTACATTTTTACATTTTTACATTTTTACATTTTTACATTTTTACATTTTTACATTTTTACATTTTTACATTTTTACATTTTTACATTTTTACATTTTTACATTTTTACATTTTTACATTTTTACATTTTTACATTTTTACATTTTTACATTTTTACATTTTTACATTTTTACATTTTTACATTTTTACATTTTTACATTTTTACATTTTTACATTTTTACATTTTTACATTTTTACATTTTTACATTTTTACATTTTTACATTTTTACATTTTTACATTTTTACATTTTTACATTTTTACATTTTTACATTTTTACATTTTTACATTTTTACATTTTTACATTTTTACATTTTTACATTTTTACATTTTTACATTTTTACATTTTTACATTTTTACATTTTTACATTTTTACATTTTTACATTTTTACATTTTTACATTTTTACATTTTTACATTTTTACATTTTTACATTTTTACATTTTTACATTTTTACATTTTTACATTTTTACATTTTTACATTTTTACATTTTTACATTTTTACATTTTTACATTTTTACATTTTTACATTTTTACATTTTTACATTTTTACATTTTTACATTTTTACATTTTTACATTTTTACATTTTTACATTTTTACATTTTTACATTTTTACATTTTTACATTTTTACATTTTTTACATTTTTACATTTTTACATTTTTACATTTTTACATTTTTACATTTTTACATTTTTACATTTTTACATTTTTACATTTTTACATTTTTACATTTTTACATTTTTACATTTTTACATTTTTACATTTTTACATTTTTACATTTTTACATTTTTACATTTTTACATTTTTACATTTTTACATTTTTACATTTTTAAATTTTTACATTTTTACATTTTTACATTTTTACATTTTTACATTTTTACATTTTTACATTTTTACATTTTTACATTTTTTTACATTTAATTGTTTGTAAACTACAATAAATTGTATGTAAAATACACACACACACACAAACAAATATTTCAAATGTTACATCATTTATGATGTAATAGTTTTGCACGTCATTTAACATTTAAATATAATGCAATTTAAAGTAAATTTGCAACAAATTATACGTGTGATTCAAACGTTTACGTCGAATCTTTAGTTTACATCAACTGAGTTTACATTTGATTATTTTTTCCATGTCGAGTAAATTCACATTTATTTTTGTGTAACATGAAATTTTTTTTAAAATTGCATATTTTGACATAAGAAACACACGGACGAACCTTTATCTCAATCAAAGAAAAGTCGAATTGCTAAAACGGAGAGAATTACTCAGATTTGAAAATCACAAATTTTGAAAAAGGGTTTTTTTCCCAAATTGAGTTTACTTGCCAAAGGACAATGCAACGTGGAAAGATGATGGCTGACTGATGGGTTTCTGGGGATTTTACAGTGATGGATCTCGTCTATTTCAGTACTTTACAATTCTGAACAGTTGCAATATTGCTTCTTGGAAATGGGTGCACCCTTAGCTGAACCAAGCAAAACCCCTACACAAAAAAAAAATGTGAATTTTCTTGACACGGAAAAAATGAATCGAATGTAAACTTGAGATTCGACGAAAACGGTTGAATCACACGTAAAATCGTGATTTTACGTATAATTTGTTGCAAATTTACATCAAATTGCACTTAAATTTAAATGTTTGATGATGTGCAAAAATGTTACAACATAAATGATTTAACATTCGGTACTATTTTTTTGTGTGTAGAAATTAGATGTGTGTTGCCTCTTCGGTGACATTGTAAACGATGCATTGTTGTTTGCAAAGCGCTGTCTTCTTCGAAAAATTCCAAGAATAAGAGCATCAAGATTGTCACTCCAGAAAAAAATAAATAAAAACTCGTCAACCACTTCCGATCCCGCCCTCCGAAAAATTTCAAATGGAGCATCTTCACAATTTCGGCAAACAGTTCGTCATGTTCACATCATCATAAAGACATAAAAATGAATTTATAGCCCTCCTCCCCCCAACTGTCGGAAAACGCGTGTCCTCTCATTGCATGCCCCCCTCAGCCCACATGTCTTCAATCAATCTTGTTAGATGTTTTTGATGATGGTTCTGCTGGCTGGCTGGCTCCTTGTGACACGCGGTGACCACGTGGCACATAAACATAACCCCCGTATCGCACGTTAGAGTTGCACAATGTGCTGTTGATGGACAAAATAACACTCAACGCTCACTCGTGTGAGCAGCGGCATCCTGTGAAACTTGTACAGTAGAACCACGATAGTTTGACAATTTGGAATCAAAGCTGAAGAATTACGGTAAATCCGAAATAATTTTGTAATTTGCAGTGATTTTTGGTGATTTTTCTTAAAAATTTAAAATCACTAATTACTAATAGTCAATTTTTTCATGAAATAGAAATAAACTGCCAAACTACCAATGTCTTACTGTGTAACAACAAGGTAGGATCTTGTTCTAAAGGGCCAAGAATATCCGCTCGAGAGACCACGCCGTTTGGCACTCAAAATGGCCTTAGACAAGGGGCTTGCCGGACGAAGAAGCGGGATTTGATGGGGTTCATATTAGTGTTTTGTGTGGAAGCTCATCCTGTACGCAAGGCACGTGGAATCGATTAGCCTTCTAGCGATTGGTTTTTATTATTCTAGCCCGTCAGTTAAAGCCCTTGGTTGGTGCGATTGGGATTCGATCCGAAGCAATCAAGCAAACAATAACTCAAACAAAAACAAAAAACAAAAAACAAAAAAACAAAAAAACAAAAAACAAAAAACAAAAAACAAAAAACAAAAAACAAAAAACAAAAAACAAAAAACAAAAAACAAAAAACAAAAAACAAAAAACAAAAAACAAAAAACAAAAAACAAAAAACAAAAAACAAAAAACAAAAAACAAAAAAACAAAAAACAAAAAACAAAAAACAAAAAACAAAAAACAAAAAACAAAAAACAAAAAACAAAAAACAAAAAACAAAAAACAAAAAACAAAAAACAAAAAACAAAAAACAAAAAACAAAAAACAAAAAACAAAAAACAAAAACAAAAAACAAAAAACAAAAAACAAAAAACAAAAAACAAAAAACAAAAAACAAAAAACAAAAAACAAAAAACAAAAACAAACAAAAAACAAAAAACAAAAAACAAAAAACAAAAAACAAAAAACAAAAAACAAAAAACAAAAAACAAAAAACAAAAAACAAAAAACAAAAAACAAAAAACAAAAAACAAAAAACAAAAAACAAAAAACAAAAAACAAAAAACAAAAAACAAAAAACAAAAAACAAAAAACAAAAAACAAAAAACAAAAAACAAAAAACAAAAAACAAAAAACAAAAAACAAAAAACAAAAAACAAAAAACAAAAAACAAAAAACAAAAAACAAAAAACAAAAAACAAAAAACAAAAAACAAAAAACAAAAAGCAAAAAACAAAAAACAAAAAACAAAAAACAAAAAACAAAAAACAAAAAACAAAAAACAAAAAACAAAAAACAAAAAACAAAAAACAAAAAACAAAAAACAAAAAACAAAAAACAAAAAACAAAAAACAAAAAACAAAAAACAAAAAACAAAAAACAAAAAACAAAAAACAAAAAACAAAAAACAAAAAACAAAAAACAAAAAACAAAAAACAAAAAACAAAAAACAAAAAACAAAAAACAAAAAACAAAAAACAAAAAACAAAAAACAAAAAACAAAAAGCATAAGCATAAGCATAGGTGCCCACCCGCAGTTGCTACTCCGTTATTGACCAGGACCTCCAGAAGTTACATCCACGAGCCGTGGAAGATAAGTGGGTGCTATCTTTCCTCGCTTCGCAACTTCTCAAAGGCCCCTATCATGCTGATCAATACCGGCGCCGGCCACGACCAGTGGTAGAGTCACGGGGAAGTGGATGGGAATGTTAGTCCGATACTTGAGTGATAGAGACCGCCCAATCGACTGCTTCTCCGACAAAGTATCACATGAGTTTTGAGGGGGTTAGTAGATGGGTATGAGGTCAGGATTCACGAGTGGCAGTGATGTGACCATGAGCATTTTGTTTATCGGTTGAAATTTTAAATCTTAGGCAGCCGGCTGCGGAAAGATAAATTATTGATTATTTAAAAAGTTTGTTTTAATCGAACGCGTGCCAACCGAGCAGTAGCGCTATGGGCTGGACTTATCAATATATTTTTACTGTTTAGATAACGCGAGCAAATTTCAAAAATAGTAAATAAATGACGCTTTACTCTTCATAAAATCGATAGATTGATGAATTAATACTAAAACTGAAAGTTGGAATAAATTTTTACGATCATTTACGACGAAAATTATCGCGAAAAACAGGACTGCGCGTCCCCAGAAGCACTGCACTTATGAAGGCATTATTCAATTATCATGCCCAATCACCCCATGCACACAAATAGCGACACAAAAGAGACGAAAATTATCACGAAAAAACAGGACTGCGCGTCCCCAGAAGCACTGCACTTATGAAGGCATTATTCAATTATTATGCCCAATCACCCCATGCACACAAATAGCGACACAAAAGAGACGAAAATTATCACGAAAAAACAGGACTGCGCGTCCCCAAAAGCACTGCACTTATGAAGGCATTATTCAATTATTATGCCCAATCACCCAATGCACACAAATAGCGACACAAAAGAGACGAAAATTATCACGAAAAAACAGGACTGCGCGTCCCCAAAAGCACTGCACTTATGAAGGCATTATTCAATTATTATGCCCAATCACCCAATGCACACAAATAGCGACACAAAAGAGACGAAAATTATCACGAAAAAACAGGACTGCGCGTCCCCAAAAGCACTGCACTTATGAAGGCATTATTCAATTATTATGCCCAATCACCCAATGCACACAAATAGCGACACAAAAGAGACGAAAATTATCACGAAAAAACAGGACTA